>NC_056731.1:950732911-950837911 GCF_019279795.1 Protopterus annectens
GCAAATCATTGAAGACTGAAGTCAGAAAATAATTGCAGACGTTTGAGTTACAGACTTCTTATCCTCAGAAAGTCATGCTAATGCAAAACCTGTTATTCTATCAACTAAGGTTGCAAGAGCAGTTTAAGTGTCCCTATTTTTGGGCCTTTGTCCTCCCATTATTCATGGCTTTGTCCAGATTTCTTGCTCAAAGAGGTTGAGAGGTATGGAGTACAGAATTAAACAGAACTTCATAAAAGTAAATTTTATATCACATTCAATAGTCTTTGATTAATATTAACTAAATGGGGCACTCTGTTAAATAACTGTTATTGCAAATGGCTTCCTTCTGTGCTTATTTGTTTCTCTTTCCACTGTCCTACATAAACTGAGTAATAAAGTAATGCTTTTCATGGCTTGTACATCATGTGTATAACAGTACCTCAAATAATGAAATTGCTTTAGAAATTCTGGTGGGTTGGCATAATGATTAAGATGCTTACCTTACCGGCAGGAAGTGCAAGGTTTGATTCTCACCAATCAAAATTGTCTGGGCTTAAAATGGCCCACAATAGTATCTATCTTAGCAGTAATCTATTAACCTAAATGCTTGACATCCTTTTAATGAGTCACAGATAACTGAACTACTTTAGAAATGTTTAACACTCTCCAACTAATAAGACTATACATTATTTAAATCATAGATTATGTTCACCTTCAATACACTGCCATTCTTTCTCCTACAGTTGTTCATTGCTAATATATGCAGCTGATTGTGCTATTCCCCATCAAAAGAAGCAGTACATATTCTTTGTCGGCAATGTCATGTTTTCTTTAACTTTTGTTGAAATTTGCACAACAGTAGTTGCAAAAACAAAAATTATAAAAAAAAATACATGTAAACCTGTAACAGAAGTTCAAGTATATGGTCTTTTAAGTGAACCGAAACAGCCATAGTCATTATCCGTACAATCATTTGACATGAGACTATTAACTGCCCATTCATTATATTTTGCAGTATTGGTGTTGCATAATGCTTTTGGAAAACTTAATTCTAATGAGAAACTGTGCTTTGAGATTTTTTTCTGGAAATTACAGAGAAAGCAAATCTAAAGCAATGTATTATACCATTATCAAAGAATGAGGCTTTGGAAAGAGAAATTATTTATCCCCTCACATATTCAAGTGCAAATTGTGTTATAATTCACTAACAAAGAAGAGAGAAGGAAACAGCCATGATAAAAGACAAGTTTTTTTATGTTTTGAAAATATGCTTCATTATCAGCCAAGTCTAGCAGGTGACATTTCAGCTCCATATAAATGTAAATAATATTAAGCCCCCGCTGTAAAATAGAAGATAAAATTAATGGAGGACACGAATGTTACAGGGATATTGCATTAATGCTTGTTTACATTATTTAATAATATTTGGGTTACTTGATATATTTGTTTGCTTTATTGAATTTAAATATTTACATTTTCTCACTGAGGTTTTAACTAAAGTCATAACTCTTTCAGAGTAAGAGGCCAATGTCTCATGGTATTTCAAACAAAGATAATTTTACAAGTTCAAGGAAACTTGAAAGACTATGGTTTACAATAACAGACTTCAAAATAGCAAAGAACTTCACTAACTGTGGCAGGAACTGCTTTGATAAAAAACAGTTTCAGAATGTTTGAAATACCATGTACTGTTTGCATTGTAGCAGTGCAAAAGGTGAAAAGTTAGATGTCAGAGTTAAAGCATTCTGTCCAAGAATGTGCCTGCAGGTAACAATGTGAGTCTTCTGTTTTTCTGAACTGAAAAATTGGCATGTCAAACAAATCGCATTGACAGCCTTTTCAAGTTAAATTTCAGAGTTTACCCACAAGATAACTGAATTAACTGAATTAACTGAGTGGCAGGCTACAGTTACACAGTTGCAGCAATGGTGAACCCATCATCATAAGCTGAATGTAATCTTATAACCTTTGGAAGTCAGGCACATAATGGGGGTAGAAACAATACTGACAAACAGAATAATAGTTTTGACTTAAATCATTGTGAAATTCTGAAAATAATACAACAATGCTGAGACACACATTGTTGGCTAAATGTAGTCTTTATAATACTGGTAACTATGAGTAAAATTTGACATTCACTGATGGCAGATCACACTAAAATAGAAAGTGCAACATTAAATGAAGAGTGATTATTACAACTGATATTTGTTATATAAACAGCTATATGATAATTAATGTTGTCTCCTTCTGCTCCATGTTTCCCCCATAAAATGCCAACACAATAATGGGCATTGCAACCCATTTATTATTGTAATACATCAATTCACCAAGAATGAAATATTACAAAACCGAAAAACACATAACTTATAACCAGCATAACAGTCATATTAATACCAAGGCCCTGGTGACTGGCTGTGTGACAGATTGCTCTGTGGTTCCAGCCTGGCCCTTCTAGCCGGGGGGCTTCCTAACTATGCACCATATGCAAAATTGCCATTGGCAATGTAGACTTTGTAAACAGCTCAGATCTGCTTGTCCTGTATTTGCAGTGACCCAGGAAAGGGATGGGGGGATGAAAAGGGGGTCAAACAGTGACCATCCATTGGGCTACAACCAAACTCTCTGTTGCTCCTTCCCACTTTCTTGCCCATGCAAAACCACCAAAAACCAACATAACTATAAATCATAGTAGATGGTTAACTGCATTTAAATTTGTTGTATTTTTTAATAATCTAACCAAATTAGTCTTATTCTTCATTTCATTCTTTCTTTTCTATACTTATGTTCTTCTCTTCTCATATTTTTTAAAGAATAAAGCACAACAATAATAATTTCAATAGACAACGTATCATATGTAGATTAAATAAATCCAAACCTATATCTCAAAGCTGTACTCATCATCTGAAAACCAAACTGGATTATTATCAGCAAAGTTCCTATGTTCAGTAACCCTAAAACTCAGCTGGGGAGTGACACAAGCTACTATATGGTTTAAAAATGTTTGAACTGTATTTAATGCTCTATTGTTAATTCCCTTTCCCCAATATAATCTTATAATGATAGAATGATGGAGGTACAAGTAACCAGAAAGTCAGAGAATAATTGCAGTACATTCACAGGGTCTCTCAAAATGCAAAAAAAAAGAAAAAAAAAAAAAAACTATGTTTGGGGATCGTCTGAATATCATCCCCCCCCCCACACACACACACATGGATGATAATAAAATGTGGCTGACCAGCTTTATTAAAAATCTGATGTAAGACTGGCCACTGGCAGTAAAAGACTACAACTTAAACCAACAAGACATTTCCAGATTATTTTGGAAACACTAGGATGAAGACCAGGTTTCAATCCTCCTCACCAGACCTGTATTCCTATGGCGGCACTGTGTATAAAAGTTTGTGTTGAAATCACCTCTTGCAGGTCATCTGAAACAAAGGCAAACAATTATGAAAATGAGACCAGTCACCATTATATACTATGTAGCATAAAATAAGTAACATTATGAAGTATGTAACATAAAATCAGTATGCTTGGAGGACACTCTGCCAATCTTCTTAATTAGTACTACTGCTCTCTCTTCAAAGATCAAGTCCAAGGCATACCTATCCTGACAGAATGAGATCAGTAACCCTCACATGTCGACTCTGGGAAAGCAAAGCCTTCCATAAGGGTTGGGAGGGTGGCCTAATGGTTAAGGTGTTTGCCTTACAAACACAAGGTGCAGGGTTCGAGTCCCACAAGGGATAATTGGCTAGGCTTAAAATGGCTCACAAAGGCAGTTAGCTTAGTACTAAGCTATGAACCTATAAACATACGTTGAGGTCCCTGGGTGTAACTTAGTACCGTTTGAAAATGAAAATATTAATATGTCAGGGCAAAAAAGCTTCTGCAAAGTAACGAATCAACAGAACACGTGGATGTTGTCTCCCTCTCTCACTCCAATATCATTTGCTGGCCTGTATCTTACTGATTAATCGTGGAATGCCCCACATAAACCAGCACTGCATTCTCCTTCACTGTGACATACATGAGAACATTTTAAACCACCAAGAAGATCTCCAATCCAAAATGACCCAAAATGCAATCAAGAAGAAAGGGTAGACCAGCGTGCATATACATGATAGTCAGGAGAAATTGTGTGTACATATTACTGTAATGTTAACCAATGATCTTCCAATAAGGTGAAGTGAATCAGATTAGATGCTCTGAATACTAACCCATCCTTTTAATAACACGGCACACAACAAATATTTTGTGAAATCTTAAAGATTACAAACAGCCTTAATGCAGATAAGTGTAATCTGACTGCATCAGGCACTGCATCTCTAGCCCAGCAAGATGTTTGATAATGAACTAAAAATGTAGGCTGTCTATAACCTCTCTCACTTTGACAAGTTACTCCAGAAAAACCTAATTGCTCTAATAGGTGCTACATAAGCTCTTCTGGTGCTGAATTCCCAAGAATTTCAATACAGGAGTTAGATCAACTGCAACTTGTCTTTTGTCCTTGTAGAAAGAGTTGCTGCTTCTGAGACCAGCCGATAAAATTTGGCAATCTGCTGGTGAGAATGATTATCATCCTATGCATTGTTAATGCCTGGGATGTGATCAGCAGAAAATCATAATATACAAACGATGCAGCACAAGCTGTCTAAGAAATTACTCACACACATTGACATGGATGATTTTTCATTCAAGATTTGCACTACCACCTATTATCAGACCAGAAAATCACCTACCTGTTTTTCAGATCACCTTGCCAATACAATAGTGACAACTCATTCGCATTAGTTCCAGGAAGGCGGTGTTCTTTCCTGTTTCTAGAAACCCAGCTGGAGTTCAAGGCACTGAAAACCATAATCCTTTGAAATATGCTCCCATCTCACCCCCAAAAGCATCAATGAACAATTGTAATTCATCATGTATTATGCAGTCCACCAATCAGAATGACCAGCCATTAAAGTTGGATAAAAAGAACGACCATAACTGAAGGTCTCCTTGTACTTTACAGGTTATTCTGACCTCATGATGCTTCTTGTGAACACCTCAAAGCAGGTTGGTTGATGATCTCATAAAAGTCCTACCTGGGGCTAGTGCCCTACAAGCAGTGTTCAAAATGCTGGTATATTCCATCATTTGACTAACCTTTCCATTTTTTGGCCTTTAAAAATTATTGGATGTAACCATTCAGAGTTTATCTCAGTTCAATCTGAAAGATGCCAAAATGACATCAATCTTGATTCCAAACAATGGTGAAGCCTTCAAAATGTCTTCAAACTCATCTTGGGCCAGATGAATGCCCAAATGACACAAAATGTACTGAAAGGAAGTAAGACTTGACCTAGAGCCCTGTTCTCCCTCATCTACAATAAAAAACATCATCCAAATAATGTACTGCACATTGCATGGAGGACATCTGCTCCCAACACCAGTGAAGAGCAGTAGTAACTTCCATGTATCCCATTGCCATGGCAATGTCAAAGGAGTGAAAAACACCAAGCTGAATTCCCAGAAGGTACCAATCCTGCAGAGAAACTGTGATAACTTAGCTAACCAGGTGTATTTAGACTGAGGAATAATATGTATACCTTCATTCAAGGAGGAATATTGAACTGTAGAATCCGTCTTGCTGATACTTTTGCTGACTGTTGACCCACCTGGGAATGAAAGATAGTCTACTAAATAGAACACATCTTCAGTATTTTTGGAGCAAAACCTAACAAGGATATTCAAAGTGTGGGGCATGAAATGGGCCTACAATTCTACTTTTGGACACCTCCTTGTGCAGCAAGCCCCTTACTAAGCAGTCTTAGCTTCTGATAGAAGTCATATTCCTATAAGAAGAAGACTTAGCAGAAGCTTATGATTTAATGGGAAAGCCTGATTTTTATCCCTGCTCTAAGTCGTCCATGGACTTTTGACCCAGATAGTGTTTTAAAAGTTCAAAAAGGACATCAGCTTTAATGGGGGAAGGAACAGGAGCATAATGGAATGTACACAAGGAATTATTCTTCTTGGGTCCACAAAAATGAAATTTAACCCTACTTACCACAGAGTGCAATTTTTAAACCAATGCATAACAGCTGGGTGTCTCCACCCAAATGAGAACAAAGGCATGCACATATACAAAAGGCCATGCAAAGCTGGCTATGTTTAAAGTCAGCAAGTTATAATTATACTAAGTCCTGAACTATCACTACTAAGAAAAGTAGTTCTTAGCCTATCTGTCATCATACCTAGCCATGTTTTAGGGTTATTTTCATAGCACTAAGATGCTTATTCACATTCTATAGCTTCCTGAATTACTGAACATACCACAACCAGGATATCCAGCCCACCCAAGAAAAATGCGTCCCTAATAATCAAAAATACTCGAGTAATAATAGAGTTTGAGAAGGAAGTTTCTAGTGATAATGACCGTAAAATATTTAAAGCCAGCCTCCAAATTATTTCCTTGGTTTTGCTTTAAAGTTAATGCTTTGGGATCTATCCAGCACTTTCAAGGTAGCTAACACTTAGATGGCTCATGGGTTGGGTCATCTGCAATGCACTGATTCCCTGCCAGATCAACCAAATCAAAAATCTCTATACAATCTTCCCTCCACATCTTTTCCTTACTTGAATGGACAGTAATTGATGAACTTTGTTGAGAAGTAGATGGAGCCTGTAACAATATGTGCTCATTTTGTTATTTCTGTAATCTATAAAAGCAGATTCTTGACAGTCACCTGATTGCTACACAATGACTTCTTTTTGTTGGTGGGGCAAAACATGCAGGATTTTCTGTACATTAAAAAACAAGCAATGATAATTAATTAATTTCTTAACAAAGAATTGACAGTAAGAAAAGAGGAGACTAAGTTTGGTGTGTCACCTAATGATGGATTGTCAGTTTTCAACAGTAAATGTGCATGGATGGGTTCAGTATAAGAATGTAAGATTATTCCCCGGATTCACTAATCTTCCATGCAGGACTAGCTTAGTCCTGCACGGATGCTCCCATGTAGGAGGAGGATGGCAGCTCACCATGCATATTAATGAAGGTGCACTACCCGACCTTCTAGGCTTACACGGAGAGTGTGTGAGTGCAAGGGGCATGTCTGAGAGCAGAGCTTTCAGAATAAACATGCCCCTGCAATGTAGAACAGCACAAAGTGGAAATAAATGAGCGAGACCGCTCATAGGTGTCTGCATATCCCCACCAACAGTCTCCCATGTGTACAACAGCAACAGGACATAAAAATCAAAAGAAGAAACCCCTTTATTTTTTTTTTTTAATTCCGAGTACAGCTAACCATAGATGCGCGGGTGTGCCCATTGCTTAGCTACGGTTAAAGCAGCTTAAAAGGCTGAAGTGGATAACAAGGAAGATATATGCAAATGAAGCAGCACAACAATAGTGTAGTGAGCAGGCATTCCCGGTTCAAGTCCCACTGCAGTACAGTCTATTTTACATGGCAAAGCATGGTATAACCAATATTTTTATTGCAAAACCCACTGAATAACATGAATAGCACTATGGCAGTAAGGGGAGAAGGAGTGCGCTTCCGGGCACAGCACTGGTGCATCCAGAAGTCCAAGGTCATGGCTGGACTTCTAGTTAAAGACCATGCACAGAAACTGCTGCAGGGCCAGTACCAGGGCTCTCAATATAAGGTGGAGACCTGGGACCATCTCACCCGTGACCTCACCAGTGCCTCTGGCATACCATGAACTGGTGAGCAGGTCAGGCACCACTATACTGACCTGAAGCAGTGGAAGGGGGACCTCTTGGAGGCATGGCTCCAAGAGGCTAAAGCATCAGGGGATGTCCCAGCCATGTGTAAGTAGCAGTCCACTACCTGTTTAATAATTGCCAGCTCAGGTATATCATGGATAGGTATGGCTAAATATTCCTCTTATGTCCCCCACAGCTGCAATGGATGAGGCCGTGAACCAGGAGGCCCACATCTGCTACCTGGCGCGATTGCAACGTGAGGCAGGTTAGTAATACTCATGCTTTTATTGTCATAGGAAATAAAAGTAGTAGTAAAATAATTGCTAGTATAAAACCTGTATTGTTCAAGGCAAGTACTGCATACACTAGAGAATATGACAGGAAGAGTCTCATATTGTTAGTGTGGCAGTAAAAGTACAATACCCTGACAAAACAGGTCTAACTGCTGGACTGTATGTGCATATTCTGGTATCATATGGTAATGTAGATTTGCAATCATGTAATAGTACTGTAGTATTAAGCACTGTTACCCACACCAAGCACCATAACGTGAACATGTAGGAATGCCTGTATATGACAGGTGTAATCGCCAGAGGCCATGTAGTACAACTGAGAGACACATAGACAATAAACAGGGGAAATGCAGACAACAAAGCCCGAATAGCACATGCAACTCAGATGTGAACTGTTGTTTTATTAGGACACATACAGCCACGGTTTGAATCCTGTCAGTGGTAGTAGTCTGCATACAGAATTATACACCACAACTGTAAAGATATGTCCAGACTGTCTATTAAAGTGGCCCATATCTAATGCCATCAACCTGTCCCCCTGGGTAATCAGTGGGATGATCCCAGACCTATAGGCAGCAAACAGGAAATATAACTGACACACATCTATGACAACAAACCTGGTACACTAGCAACTCCACAATACCTTATATGACTAAGAAGCCACGTATGTCCCATTTACACCCCAACATGTTAAGCTGTGGTCAGAGTGTGTACAGTAACAGAGTGAGATGTATGTGCATAATACTAATGTGTAATCTGGAACCTTGTGTGGCAAAAGTCAGGTAGTGCTAACAAACATTGCTCCCACAGGTACGTTCGATACGAACACTGCGCTGTGAAATACAGACCAATATAATCTGTACTGGTACCATCCACCCTGGTATTGTAGGGGATTGTGACTGTTGCAGTTTCTCTGAATAATAAAGTATCACTGGTCACTGTCGCCCACACTGTGCTACATAATATAACTGTGTAGGAAAGCATGTATATGTGTGTGTCAGGTCACTAAAGGTGGAAGAGGGCAATAGTCTAGATATGTCCAGGCATACCCACATGTGGTCAAGACATGGCCAGAGTCTGTGCAGAAAGAGTTGGACAGCATAGTGCAAAACATCAACCTGGAATCCGGCCGTATGTGTACAAACAGTTAGTCACTGTTAACAAACATTCCCTCCACAAGTATACCAGGTAAGAGGTGTATACTTCAGGTAAAATCGGTTCATGTGTAATGATGTTGACAGCCATATCAGTGTCTAGTATAGGCCTATAGGGTAGTGTAGTAAGACTGGTAAGGTAAAGATAACAGCACTGATTAGGAAAGTAATATGGAGTACAGGAATATACTACTTGTTAATTGACATCTTTCTCTCCCCCACTTTATCTCCAACAATAATCAACATACCCACCCCAACTGGTATATACTGACTCTGATAATGGCAAATCATTTGATAAATATTCTAATGGTTCCCATGCATGTGCCATATTGAATTATTCCAACATTGTTGGCATGGTGCCACCAACGTACCTGCATGCTGTTCTTATTATCACTGTGGTCCCATATATGTATATGTTCTGTTTGCTATGCAACTGTTCCATATCTAGTGTCTGGGTTAATGGGAATATCTATGCATGCTGTTATACCTAACCATGGAATGTGTTGACTATTACTAACCCATATATGATTTTGAAATCTAAACACTATAGCATGCTTGGGAAGGCCGGTCCCAGCGGACCCACCTGTCCCACCTCAGCTGGCGAAGGCACCGGGCAACAGCATGTCCGGGGCCCAACCCCGCACCTCCCTGTCCATTGGTCTTGCACCACCTTTGGGTGGAACTACCTTAGGGGATGTGCCTCCCCCCCAGGAGTGGGTGCGGACAAGCACCTGTCACCTGTTGCCAGGTCGGGATCGTGGTGCATAGAGCGATCAACGATTAGGCTGGTGATGTTCTACGACAGCTTGAGGGCCTCATTTCACGATTAGAGTCACCCTGGCTCTGTGGCTCAGCCCCCAGCATAGCCACCTTTGGGGCTGTGAAGGTGCAGTGGTGACTGCCCATGGGTGGGGACCTCAGTCCCACTGTTACCACTAGGGGGCTTGTGGGCTTCTGATATCCCAAAACCCCTCCCCATCAAGGTGTTTACCCAACACATGTGTCACATACCACCCCTCTATGTGTCTTGTGTGTCTTGTCTGTTAAACTACCCAATCTATCTCCCCAAATATACCTACTACCCCTCCCCAGCATCCCACTCGCACCTGAAAAAAAAGGGCAATCTGTTCCCACAAAAAATATCGCCCCATACATCGCTGTTCATTTCACACATGTGTCCATTGGATACATGTAATCTGGTCTAATTGGCATCACAATGAATTGTTGTCCTCACTCTTCTCCCAGAGGTTCGAGTGTCCAAATCTACCTCCAAATTCAGTGTATATGCACAGCTGTTGCTGTAGAAGAAATGGGCAGCTATGGACCTTCCCTACACCCTTCCTGCACATCCCTAGCTATTTTCCCTACTGTCTTTCCCTCTTTGTGCCCTTTTTTCACCACTTTCCTATCAACCCTTTTTTCTTTTTATTTAAAGAAATTTGTGTGGGGGGAAGTGGGAGTAAGCAGTTTTAAGCAGCAGTAAGTGGGTTTAAACCTGTTTGTGGAGGGGTAAGCACTGCCTACACAGGTTAAGCAATTTAGAAGCTGAGTGTAAGACACTTTAACCAGAAGTCAGGAGGGCTTACCTCCATGCAAACCCACTTACAACTGCTTTAAATTGCCTTAATCACTCTGTAACCAATGGCTCCTGTTCTGCCCAGCAACAAAATAAACAGCCTCTGCAAGACTTGAGCCTAGGACCCTACAAACCACAGACAAAGTGATTTACCACTAAGCCATGACAGATATACATAAATCTGATGTTATCACAAACGTATCATCCAGCATAATCATTCAACAGTACAGAAAATATACTTTAACATCTAGGTGTGTGTGTGTGTGTGTGTGTGTGTGTGTGTGTGTGTGTGTGTGTGTGTGTGTGTGTGTATGTATAGAAATATATATATATATATATATATATATATATATATATATATATATATAACTAAATAGATATATACCTCTCTCTCCATGCATACATCTATCTATATATATATATATATATATATATATATATGTGTGTGTCTACATATATATGTGAATATATATACATATATATATATATATATATATATATATATATATATATATGTGAATATATATATATATATATATATATATATATATATATATATATATATATATATATATATATATATATATATATAGTTCCCTTTAATATCGAATGGATGGAAGCTCGAAATTCATAATCTTGAGACCAGAATCTCAAACTTCCATTCACTCAAAATTGTGAATGGGAGCCTTAGGTATAAAAAATAAAAAGTTAACTTACCTTATTGCAGGGGGCCAGGTCCCCTGTAGCCTAGCAGTTTAAATGTGAATGTTCTGTGACTGCACTATAGCGGGGGAATGGAAAATCTTCCATTTTTCGCTTACACGTATAGCGCGGAATGGGAGATTTCCCTTTCCTTCACTATAGTGCAATCTATGAGTAGGTATATTTAAGTAAGGGGGGTGTGGGGGGGTCATATGTTCGAGTTTATCTAAATTCGAGATTCTGGTTTCGAGTTTATGACTTTCGAGCTTAGAGAAATTCGATCATATGAAGGGGAACCATATATATATATATATATATATATATATATATATATATATATATATATTTATATCTATATATATAGATACAGATATATATATATATATATATATATATATATATATATATATATATATATATATATATATATATAGATAGATAGCTAGATAGATACAGATATATATATATATATATATATGGGTCTACTTCATAAGGTCGACAGACCACGTGATTGACATTCATTTGGTCGACAGCTCATTTGATCGACTACCAGTATTCAAGGCACTTAACAGGGATTTGCCCCCCTCCCCAATGTTGTGCAACCCTGGAGTTGGTATATATAGTTGGGGGGTGTGGGGCACAGCCCCCTACATTTGGGGGCTGTGGGGGGGGGCAAAGCCCCCACCTATTTCCATTTAAAACATGAAAATACAACAAAACTACACATTTTAAAGAAAATAGATGGGGGCTTCACCCCCCACCCCCCAATGTGGGTGAGCTGTGCCCCCCACACCCCACCTAGCTATATATACCAACTCCAGGGTTGCACAACATTTGGGAGGGTGGCAAATCCCAAGTTTTTGCCTTGAATACTGGTTATTGATCAAATGAGCTGTCGACCAAATGAATGTCGATCAAATGGTCTGTCGATCTTATGAAGTAGTCCCATATATATATATATATATATATATATATGTATACATATATATATTTATACATATAATAGAGAACATAAGAAAGACATATATGAACACAGGCACCATTAATGGGGGTGAGGGGCCTCAAGCAACATATGTCTTACCCGTATTGATATCCCCCCACCCAGCAAAACAGGTCTGCCATGCAATACATTACCAACTATTGCAAATGCCGTAACCAGCACCTGGCACTACATGGCTACAAGATGTTAACAGTGAGCCACCTCATCTGTATTATGTCAGGCTGGTATTGATAACATATCATGCAGTACAGTGTGGCTACCATAGTGAATGTAAAATGTGTAAGCAATAAAGAGTCCTATGATACATATACACAGACACATGTATGCATATACTTATACATGCATATACATATATATAGATATAGATATATATATATATATACCTACACACACACACACACACACACACACACACACACATATATATATATATATATATATATATATATATATATATATATATATGTAACTACACATACACACACAGAGGTATGTCTAGGAAGATACATAATCAGAGGGTACACACCATACAGAAGAGCCAGTATCCCTACAGTTGCAACCTCATCTGATGGACAGTATATGAGTCACCCATAACACAGACAATTGTTGCCTGACACATATACCCACAGAGAAGTCAAAGGATGTAACACAACACACAGGTTTGTATACTTAAGAAAGGATTCAGTTGTGTACTATTACAGTTGTATATGCCATGGCATATAGCTGATTATGCTTTGACATACATACAAACAGAGTAATGCAACACTCAAACAGATCATTTATTACAGTAATCCGAAAACATCACATCTGTTGGTGTCCATGCCAAGGCCTTCAAGTAGTACAACAGGAAAGACAGACTTGGCCACAGCATTCCAAGCAATCAACAGAATGTAATGCAGATGTATAGCCCAGCGGACTCTAAATACACTCTGCATGCAATCCCTAGGGGGAAAAGACCTGGGTTGACGTTATGGATGGTATCTGTCTAATAACAATGCCTAAGTGAAATCATCACAATCACACTGATGGCAGTAAGCAGTAGGCCAGCAATGTTCACAAGGCAAAATGTATTGTAATGTACATCCGCATACCTTAAAGCAGCTTACTACTGGTATTCCTCACATGTTTTAACACCCTAGTATACTTATGGTGCATACCTCCCATACACTGACTTACAGGGGCATAGCACACTGTTACATACACTGACCTCTAGACTGCAGAGGTGCACATATATGTTGTGCAAATGAAGCCCACATATAAATGGTGCATATGGTCTGTACACCATTATTTATTGACATCATACCTGATAACAAGCCAGTGAGATAATAGACTGCTGGCATGTTGTGTATAGTAGGGGCTGTTTCTTAGGACATTACTTGGACATTCTGTGTTTTTGTGTACAGTACTGTGGTCTGTGTATGTAGGGCAGGGGTCTGGAGCCTTCTCTATCCAAAGAGCCATTCCCGACCCCTCACCCACCAAACTAAATTAATCAGGAGTCACAACAGCTATCTGACTCTTACAATGAAGATAGCAGAGCATATACAGTTTCATATATAGTTATACTAAATATAATATAAGTGTATAATGTCCATAATTGTGTTTCTGTGTTTTGATTGGTTGATCTGTGTGTGTGTGTGTGTGTGTGTGTGTGTGTGTGTGTGTGTGTGTGTGTGTGTGTGTGTGTGTGTGTGTGTGTGTGTGTGTGTATGTGTGTGTGTGTGTGTGTGTGTGTGTGTGTGTGTGTGTGTGTGTGTGTGTGTGTGTGTGTGTGTGTGTGTGTGTGTGTGTGTGTGTGTGTGTGTTTGTGTGTGTGTGTGTGTGTGCTGTGTGGTAGAGTGTCCATTAATCCTAAGAGGTACAAGGAGCCACTACACCAGGGTTGAAGAGACACATGTGGCTCCAGAGCCTCAGGTTGCAGACCCCTGAGTCAGGAGGTTTGACAACTGCATGTGTATTGCACTTATGAACCATGGGCTCTGTACAGACTGTAGTAGACACCATTGTTCTCTGTCCTGTACTATCTGATGTTACATGCTTCTTTGTTAAGCTTATGTAGCATATGTGCCTATGGCTGCATTGATATTCGATGTGTGTATGCATTTTCTCACAGATGCCCGCTACGCTGTGCTGTGATCTGCGTGTCGACCCGCTATAATCGCAGGTACATGTGTATTCCCCATACAATATGCATTCCAGTGTTGTGGCAGTCTGCCTGTGGTTTGGCCAGTGCTTTGTGACATGCCTAGCAGCCTACTGCAATTACCCAGTGTGCTGTTACGTCCAGTTACTTGTAAGACATACTGCAGCCAGGCCAGCATAACCGGTGTGTATTTCTGACAAAGCAGTGGTATGCTGTACAGATGTATGTCACTATCTATTGGGTAGTATGTGGCCATGTGTACCCAGCACCACCAGGTATTATGTGTCAGGACAGACTAACGTGTGTGCATGCATTCACTGTGTGGGCATATGTACTTCAGTATTGTCGTGATAAACCCATATACATGGCTAGTAACATCCACATTGGGAGGCATGGTCCACATGTCTCGCATAAAGGGGACATGTGTACACTTCTGGACTGACAGAAGGGTGCCAGACTGTTCACATATATTGGTCATATCACTGTTGTAGTCCACAGAATCATTACTGAGCTAGCAGTGGTACGGTACTATGATGCCCTCAGGATGTGTGTCCGTAGCCAATGGTGCACATGACTACAGCAGATGTGACCTCCCACACCCAACATGTCTGTTAAGGCACCCCTATGACAGTATTAAAAGTCTGCCTGTATACCTGCAATACATCCATGACATACCCTTGCACTAAGGGGTTGGGACTATTGGTGCTAAGGTAGGACTCCACACCATGTTCTGGACATATGGTAAACATATACGTGTACACATATATCCACATATCTGTATAGATATATACACATATACATAGTCACATACATATATGGACATATACATCTCCACATACATATATATATATATATATATATATATATATATATATATATATATATATACATATGAAAACTCACACATATACATATACACAGCAATGACTCCAACAAGTGGCTAAGTTTCTGATGTCATGATTGACAAACCACGTTGCTTTGCCAGAGATGGTCTGCACCTGTTGCCCCTGGGATTCAGGTTACTGGCTTCAGCTCTTGGCACCCCCAGAGTGCCTTATGTAGGCAAGGTTCAAAGGACAAAACCACCACCATAACAGATACAAGCATGCAAAACTGAAGGTAAGGCTACTCAATGGTAGACATCTACACCTAAAAAGGCACTCTCTTGAGGCACACCTACAAACGGGGAACATCAATATCTGTGCAGTAAATGGGACCTGGTTCAATGCTCCAGAGAGCACACCTGTAATACCAGGCTTCATCCCTCATTACATATGTCTCATATATGTGTGTGTGTGCATACATATATATATATATATATATATATATATATATATATATATATATATATATACATATATATATATATATATATATATATATATATATACACACATATATATATATATATGTGTGTGTGTATATATATATATATATATATATATATATATATATATATATATATATATACACACACACACACACACACACACACACACACACACACACACACACACACACACACACACATATATATGTATACAGTTGATGTTATGTGATTATTTGTGAGTTATATATATATATATATATATATATATATATATATATATATATATATATATATGCATATAGCTGTCTATCTGTCTACATTTACAAATATATATTTGTCCATATGTCCATGCATGTTTGGCTCATAATTTTGACCTTTACCTCATTCTCTTGGCAATTGACATTGATTATCTCAGGACTGAAGTCAGTAACTACTGATGACACCTACGTGTTTCAGACTTCAGCTGCTTCATACTATGTGTTTTAATACATATAATTGTTTAATTAGCAATGTTTTAAGTGTATGAGAATAATAATTGACATATATCCCTATTTGTTCCCACATTTTGGCACACTTTGTCCAGAATTCTTGCATTAAGAGGTTGTGTGGTATATTACTACATTTCCTGCACTGTTGAATGATTGCGCTGGATATGTTTGTGATAACATCAGATTCATAAATGTCTGTCATGGCTTAGTGGTAAATCACGTTATCTATAGTTTGCAGGGTCCTGGGTTCAAGACTTCCAGAGGCTGTTTATTTTGTTGCTGGACAGAACAAGGGCCATTGGATACAGAGTGATTAAGGCAGTTTAAAGCAGTTGCAAGCTGGTTTGCGTGGATTTGTGTGGAGGTAAGCACTGCTGACTTCTGGTTACAGTGTCTTACACTCAGTTAGCTTCTAAATTGCTTAACCTGTGTGGGCAGTGCTTACCCCTGCGCAAATAGGCTTAAACCCGCATACAACTGCTCAAAAGTGCCTTAATCATTCTGTATCCAAAGGGCTGTGTTCTGCCCAGCAACAAAATAACCAGCTCCTGTAAGGCTCAAACCCTTGACCTTGCACACTATAGACAAAGTGATTTACTACTAAGCCATGCCAAATACAAATAAAATCAATGTTTTCATAAACATATCATCCAGTCCAGCCATGCAATGGTATGGAGAATGTATACCAACATCTAGATGTATGTGTGTGTAAATATATTATCTAAACAGATACTACATATATATATATATGTATATATATATATATATATATATATATATATATATATATATATATATATATATATATATATATATATATATATATATATATATATATATATATATATATATATATATATATATATTTCTAAAACTATATACATATATTTTAATATATATGAACATATATACATACAAATGCCTACATCAACACATATATGTGTCTACATCTATGTGTCTACATATACACAGCAAGTTACATATGTGTAAGCAGATATATATCTATGTAGGTATATACAGACATAGGTATATATATGTAAGCAGATATATATATATATATATATCTATATAGGTATATATGGCCATACATCTGCAGATAGCAATTACAGATTAACAAAAACACATATGTCCACATGCACCATTAATGGGGTTGAGAGGCCCCACACACTATACGTCTTGTATGAATAGGCACCCCCCCACAGCCAAACACATCCATCCTGCAATACACTACCAAGTGTTGCAGATACCATAACCAGGACCTGACACGACATGGGCACAAGATGTTAACAGTAATGCATCCCACCTGTATGATGTCAGTCTGGTATTAGTAACATATCATGCAGTACAGTCTGCCCCCCCCATAGGAAATGTAAAATGGGGAAGCCATCAACATCCTCAGGATACAGATACACAGATATGCATATATATATATATATATATATATATATATATATATATATATATATATGTATATATACATACATATATATATATATATATATATATATATATATATATGTGACTACACATACACATGCAGATATATGTACAATAAGATACATATGTAGAAGGTGCACACAATATGGAACAGCCACTATGTCTACAGATAACACTGGAACAACTGGACACTGCATGGGCCACCCATACAAATGACAATCATTGCCTGCAACATATACCCACAGAGAGGTCATAGGGAAAACACCACACACAGGTTTGCAGAAATGGAATAACTTTAATTGTGTATTATTACATTTCTATATGCCATGTCATATAGCTGTTCAGACACTAACATCCATATAAACAGAGTAATGCAACTGTGAAACAGTTAAACTAGTAGAGTAGTCTGAAAAGGTTCACAACTGTTGCTGTCCAGGCCATGCCCTTCAAATTGTACAATAGTGAGGACAGACTGGGCCACAGGATACCAAACAATCAACAGTATGTAATGCAGGTGTATAGTTCAGCAGCCTCTAGCTACACTCTGTACAAAATCACTAGGTGGTAAAGACGTCATGTGACCAAATGGGTTCTAACTGTTACATAACAAAGCATAATTGACACCATCACATGCACACTGACAAACAGAACAGTCTGTATGGCAGGAGGCAGTAGGCTTGCATTAACCCAATTTATGTAAGTAATGTAAATATAGGTGAAGTATACGGTACTGTACATCCAGATACCTTAAGGCAGCTCACTCCTGATACCCCCACATTTTTTAAAAACCTAGGTCATTTATGGTGCTTCCCACCTCAGACTCAATAATACAGGGCCATATACCACTGTTACATACACTGGCCTCTGGAATGCATAAGAGCACACATGTATTGTGTAGGTGATGCCCACACATATATGGCCCCAGACCCACCGTATTTGTGGGGGATACAACAGCAGTGGACTGATGGCAGCAATGACAGTGTGATATACTCACAGCTCACTACAGAACAAACCCCAAAAGCATGTCATATGTGCAAACCTTGGTATGTAGGTGGAGAACAGAGGCTGAAACACAGGCACAAATGTGGAAAACTGTTGCCATACACTAAGCAAGTTGATGGTGTTACAGGATAGAAAAAAAAACAAGCAAAACTGTAGAAACCACAATCCAAAAAACACCAACACAGGCTCCTGTGTTGGTGTTTTTTGGATGGTGTTACAGGATAGTCTGCGATATACCCTTTGTCAGGGAATTGAGGTTAGAAACAGAAATGGATGTAGCCATGTACTGATAGCACTCAATACACACACTGCCAGTGAAATATCTGACACAGGACCTGTGTGGTGGACAGACAACACATGATTAGCACACCTCTGGCCACCAAGAGGATAGGCCCACAGTTGAGAGCTATGCAGACAGTCTGCAGTCCAAGGTAAAGTAGCATGTACACATACACCCTGTAACACCAGTACTATACAAACGTATAGCACAACTCTATGCACACTCTGTCTGTAGTTCCTGAACCTCCTACAAATATGTAGCTGCCCTGAGTGTGCCGGTTCTCCTTTAAGAGGTATTGCTACTTGCTGTCTGTAACACTGATGCCCACACACAGGTAGGATGTCCATCACTAAGGCAATGTAAAGGGACCATGCCCATATGATGTAGGGGCTGATGTATATGATGTATATATATATATATATATATATATATATATATATATATATATATATATATATATATGTATATGGCTATCTGGATAATAATATGTACATATATTTCCACCATATATCCTGGACCTGGAGTGTAGCCCTACCCCAGCCTCTATAGTCCCACAGTGATAGTGCAAGGGATGTCAGGTATGTATATCAGGTATATTAGTAGACTGTTGCTACTGTCATTGGTATTGTCTTCACAGACATGGTGTGTGTGTTGGAGGTCACATCTGCTTATAACATGTGTGCCACTGGCTACTGATAGACATCTAAAGGACATCATAGTAAAGTACGTAATGCCCCTGTGGACTGCAGCAGAGATATTGGCAAATATATGTGGACATTCTGACATGCTCTGTACAGTCTAGAGGTATACACATAACCCCTTAGTGCTAAACATGTGTACCATGCCTGACAATATGGATGTAGACAGCCATGTAGATGGGTATAACACATAATGACTGGAATACATTTGCCACCATAGGTTATGCATTCACACACCCCTGTCTGGCCTGACACATAATACCCACTGGTACAGGGGTGCCATGACCACATACTACCCACTAGATATTGACATACATCTGTACAGCATCCCACTGCTCTGTCTGACATACATGACTGTTAAGGGAGGCCCGGCAGCAGTACATCTGGCAAGTATCTGCACATGACATCTCACTGGGTAAGTACACTAAGCTGCTAGGCATGTAACAATGCACTGTGCAGGCTACAGGCAGACTAGTCTACATCTCCTGTGGGGGGATGCACATGTCCCTGCATATATAGCAGGCTCTACAGGCATGTGACAGCACAGGGTAAGATACACCTGTGTGAAAGTGCATAACCACAACCAATGTGAACACAGCCACAGCCACATATGTTAAGCTAGCATAATATTACAATATATGGACTATCTGTTCGACACCATACTCATATGTATCACTCACAGACTGACCCTACATATACTGGCTGCTACACAGTTTGGTCTGATGGCTGTGTGTGGTATGGGACATGTGTGTGTATGGCCCTACAAACATGTACATCAATACGGTACCATACAGTGGGGCAGCATGTAACATCAGATAGGACAGGACCTAGAACAATGACATCTACCACAGTCTGTACACAGGCTAAAGTACATATTAACAATACACACACTGTCGACATTCACCATAAGTACACAGACGTCAGTACTGTACAAACATCTACAGAATGTCCAGGTTATGTCATCAAATATAACCCCTACTGTGCATAACATGTGTAGCAGTCTGATATCTCACTGGCTTGTTATCAGATATGATGACACTAATTATGGTGTACAGCACATATGTACCACTTCATGCACGGCATATGTACAGAAGTTGACAGAGTTGTGGCTGGAAGCACATACACAAGGCCAATAATGACATGTTGCTGTGATAACCTTATACATTTCCTGTCGTAACAGGGTTTGTTGCAACATATGTCCTATGAGGAATAAGAAGCCAGTAACTATCATGGCTTTCTCCATCTACAGACTGCAATCCTCACACTACCTTCTGCAGTCCACAGATAGATGCTCTGTTAGTAACATATGAAACCAAAGGCACAACACACTGCCCTGTCTGCAGATGACCCTGCAGATGGGGATTCCTCATAAATATGGAACTGACATGGTAGGTACTGAGACATGTAGGACAGTCATAACAACACACACACTGTTAAACCAACAGTACTCCAAATGCAGTATAGCAGCACTTAAAGTCTTTAGTCAGGTCAGGCACATCACCCTCCTGTGTGTTCCCCATTTTCCATAGTGTATGTTGTTAGCGGTAACTTCCCAATCCATCTGAGATGCTGTTTGTCAAACAACAGATCTAGTTCCTGCTCACAGTGAATTAAAAGGGCCAACACCAACATGATGCTCCTAGATATTGGAGTGTGTTTCCATGCAATTGGCTATGGGAATGTTATCACAGCTGTTCCACATGCAATCAGCTAGGGGAGGGCTGCAATTCATGCAGAGCCCATCAGCTGATCATGAGCATCACTTAAAATACACATGCTGCTGCCAAGCAAAGCAGGTGTAGGTCTCCCCATCCACCAGAGAGGAAGTGGGAGAGGCAGACGGAGGCAAAGACAAGTCAGGGAGTGGTGGGAGAGTAAAATCTAAGTATGTTTGTGTCACACACCTACCAGCACAGGGTATCAAAGCCCTGATGACTATGTAGTGCTATCACAGTTCTATGCAGTTATTGGATGCACCACATGGGTTATCTGTTGTGGAGCCCTCAGAACATATATGTGATGGTGACTGACATCTGCAACAGGGATACGGTAGTTATATGGTAGGTAACGTACACGTGCCTGTCCACATGAACATGTGCCAGCATCAACACAGCCACACTCTCACAGGGATGCACACACATTGACACACTTGGCACGGCCAGGATTACAACTCATCAGTAGTGGGATTGCCACAGCACATCACTGTGCAGGTATCACATGCACCACACAGGTTATATGGGGTTTGTATGGGCAAAGGGTATGGGGAGGTGTCTGACATCAGACAGCATGCAGAAGTATGTCCATGGGGGTTGTAGGGAGTGTGGATGTGAACATACGCACCATACAACACACACAAACACACAGGGTGCCAGTACTGACATGCATGGGTGCATGTCTGCATGGGTGTGTGGTGGTTGACTGTACCAGATGGCTGTACAAGGCTAGGTGATGGGTATACCTTGGCATCAGGCCACATGATGATGGTCTGCATTGTGGCTCAGGCTGTAGTGTCTGCATTTGCCCACACAGGTGGGTATTGTATCCCCCATCCAGTCACCTGGGTGACTATTGTGTGTGGCCAGTGCTGTGCATCGCTTGCCATGTATGTGTTCCTTAGTCCATGACATGGACAGTGTCTGGGATGTGCACACCTCCCACATGCATGTACAGTGACATGTAGAACTGTACCTGGGATGTCTGGCCCATGTTGTGAACACAGATTATCATCAGATGTGCCAGTCTTGCCCACCTGTGGTGGGAACTGGTAATGGGCAGCAGGTTTTCCCTGCACCTAAATTGATGGCATGCTAATGGCATTCCCTGGTGTCAGTGTCATCTGTCAATACAGGGCATGTTGTCAGGCATGGTATGTCCTTTGTGGGTCACATGTGATGACACCACAGGTGTTTTAGGTGTCCATTGGGGAACATGGAGAAGGTGCACTGTCTGCATGTACATGCATACTGGACAGATGGGCAGGGTGCCCTGCCCTCTGTAGCCTACAGCTATCACCCAATAGTCACTATCAGTGCCAATATGCAGTATATTACCCACATATTGGCTGTTGCCTAGGCATGTGTGTGTGTATGAGACATGAGTTAAAAGTGTGCTCTGGGTAATACTGGGGTTGCTAACTGTGATTGCCTGGCCTTGATGTCACATGTCTGGGTATGGATTTGCACCCCAGCCTCTCAGCTATTTCATATCTGTTATCCCTGTATGGTGGACATTATGATATATAGTAGGGCCACCATATAAGAAATATGCAAAACCTGCTCCACATTGGCCACAGGTGTCACATACTCACCCCTACCGCCACACAGGATACGTGTTACAAAAACACACACACACACGTTATGTCTGGGACTAGAATCCCCACCTAATTATTTTATTACACTACAGCACTACGCAGTTGTAATATGTGCTACAGAGATTACTGGAGTACTCCTTCCCAAAAGGTGTATATCACATTGGATGACATCAACAGGATTGCCAAAATAGAACATTCATTTTGTAGTGAGTGTGAATAGCCTAAAATGCATTGCTCCCTACACAGACAGTGACACACACACACACAAGACATCCACAACCATGTGTGGCTATAGAACCCCTAACAGAGGTCTATACCACAGTACAGTATGGAACATTTATAGGATGCACCATGGGGATTATTAGGGAACTCCTTCTCCAAAGGTGTATTTCACAATGAATGACATCAGCAGGATTGCCAAAGTAGGCCATTTGAAATGTAGTGTGTGTGTGTGACTAGCCTAAACTGCATTGCTCCCTACACAGGCAGTGAGGTACACACAAAACATCCACAACCAACTTGTGTGGATATAGAACCCCTAACCAAGGTCTATATCATACTACAGCATGGAGATGTTAGAGGATGTACCATGGGGATTAATAGAGAATGCCTTCCCCAAAGGTGTATTTCACAATGAATGACATCAGCAGGATTGCCAAAGTAGACCATTTGAAATGTACTTAGTGTGACTAGCCTATAATGCATTTGTCTGTACACAGACATTGAAACACACACATAACATCCAGAACTGCCATGGGTGGGGATGGAACCCTACCACAGTTCTACATCAGTACGCAGTTACAGGATGCACTACAATGATTACTGGGCTACAACCTTCCCAGAGGTGTATTACTAGGTGGGTGACATCAGCAGCCTTGCCAAAATTGAGTATATGAATTGTAAGGAGTGTGAGTACCTTAAAAAGCATTGCTCGCTTCATAGTCAGAGACAGACAGACACACACAAGCACACACACACAGTTTCCATGTCGGAGGATAGAACTGCTACATGACTACATTATCTTACTACAGCAGTACACAGTTATAGGATGCACTGTGGAGATTACTGGGCTATAGCCTTCCCAGAGGTGTATTTCTAGGTGGGTGACATCAGCAGCCTTGCCAAAGTTGAGTATAAGAAGTGTGAGTACCCTAAAAAGCATTGCTCTCTACACAGTCAGACACACACACAAACATAGTTGCCAAGTCTGGGTTTAGAACTCCTACCTGACTACTTTATCCTACTACAGCAGTATGCAGTTACAGGACTCGCTATGGAGATTATTGGGCTGCAACCTTCCTAGAGGTATATTTCTAGGTGGGTGACATCAACAGCCTTTCCAAAGTTGAGTATATGAATTGTAAGGAGTGTGAGTACCCTAAAAAGCATGCCTTTCTATACAGACAGACACGCACACAAACACACACACACAGTTGCCAAGTCTGGGGTTAGAAGTCCTACCTGTTTACTTTATCACACTACAGTAGTACAGAGTTACAGAATGCACTACAGAGATTACAGGGCTACAACCTTCCCAGAGGTGTATTTCTAGGTGGGTGACATCAGTAGCCCTGCCAAAGTTGAGTATATGAATTGTAAGGAGTGTGAGTACCCTAAAAATTGCCCTTTACACAGTCAGACATGCACACAAACACACATACAGTTGCCAAGTCTGCTGTTAGAACTCCTACCTGATTACTTTATCACACTACCACAGTATGCAGTTTCAGGACACGCTATGGAGATTACTGGGCTGCAACCTTCCCAGAGGTGTATTTCTAGGTGGGTGACATCAGCAGCCTTGCCAAAGTTGAGTATATGAATTGTAAGGAGTGTGAGTACCCTAAAAAGCATTGCTCTCTACACAGTCAGACACACACACAAACAGACACCAAGTTTGGGGTTAGAACTCTTACCTAACTAATTTATCACACTACAGCAGTACACAGTTATGGGATGCATCATGGAGATTACTGGGCTACAACTTTCCCAAAGGTGTATTTCACATTGGATGACCTCAGCAGGCTTGTCATAGTAGGGCTATGGGTAGGGTGGTATGTGCATGGGCCATAACCCATTCATCTAGAGGTGGCACGCCACATGCGGGCACATGGGGTCATATGTCACAGGTACGTGTATACAGCTGCTAGATGACTACTTCCTTGTACAGTCATGTTGCACAGCTGGCACATGTATCGCATAGTCTGTAATGCTGACAGATACTGGTGGCTAGTATCTGCAGCGAGTAACATCTGCACCTCATGTGTTTGGGCCCCTTTGGCTGTGTGCTGGGTTGGACAGGCCTGGATGGATCCTTGTCACAGTCACCCTCTTCCACACATCTATGTACATCTACCTTTGGCTTATTATAGTGTGTTGTCCTGACATATATGTCTGTATTCCTATCCATTGTGTGTGCAAGGCATGGGTGGTGCATACTGATGAGTGTCTGCACTAACAACTGCAACTCCCAGATATGTCTGGTCCACTGGTGTTTGCAGTCATGGCCTTCATGTGTTTAAGTGTGTGAGAATGCCCAGTATGGCCTTTCAGTATGTTGACTGACATTGCATTAATTTCTCTAAGTGTGTGAGCATGCCCAGTATGGCCATCTGTATTGAATTTGTGGATCATGTCAAGGTAGTTTGTGCTGCAGTGCTGACCTTTATGTTGTACACCGACAGGTAGCATGCTCTCTCTGCAGGGTATTCATCGATCAGTTGGCTTTGACTGTTACTACATTTCTGCATAGCAGGGGGGGCACACCTGACTGTTTCTACATTTCTACACAGGAGTGGGGGGGCACACCTGACTGCTATTACATTACTATGTAGGATGGGGGGGCACACCTGACTATTTCTACATTTCTACACAGGAATGGGAGGGCACACGTTACTGTTATTACATTACTATGTTGGATGGGGGGGCACACCTGACTATATCTACATTTCTACACAGGGTTGGGGGGGCACACCTGACTGTTATTACATTACTATGTAGGATGTTGGGGGCACACGTGAAACTTGTACACATTTGCTATGACTGCACTGGTATGTCAGGTACTCCATTTCATTCTGTATTGCTAACTATTATGCTGACTAGAGGCATACCAGTGTACTACAGATCATGGCTTTGATTGCCCTACATATTATTGTCTGACTTCCTACCCTTCAGAACTAACATCCCACTGCCTGCCTTGCTGTGGTCTGTCTGTGTAGGCCTGGGGGGAGGTTAATGGTCTGTCTGTGTAGGCCTGGGGGGGAGGTTAACCATAGCCATCATTACGGGGCCATGGCACAGGCTCTGTTTGGGATTGTCTACACCTGTCCTGCTGGCTGAGACTGTTGCTGGGTATGTGAACCATCCTGACTGGCATGTGTGGGTCATATGGACACACATGTCACTCAGCACATTTCCTGCAGTGGGTTTTGTCACCCTGTGTAATACTGGCTACTATGGTGACTCTAGTATGTGTTACAGATGTCATGGTGCCACTATGGGTGTCTACTGTCTGCTGCCGTAACATTCAGCCACCCAATTCCCTTGCATGCTCACATCCATACCATAGCTACAGGTAACAACACATTCAACTTCATTTGGCAATTGGTAGGTTGATTGACTTATCTTGAGGGTGTGCCAGACTTGCGGATGGTGCTCGAGGGCTGCCTATGTCTGATGCACATAGTACACTCCCTATACATGGTTGAGCATAGGTAGTGTCATATTTGGCATCCCTTTAACTGTATGTGCAAGTCAGAGAGAGGTGTCATTCCCTGGGTCCCTACTGTACCAGTGCATGTGCTATGAATTGCCTCTTTGCCAAGGCCAGGGCATACTGGGCATGCCTCCTTCTGCCTACTGGGGCAAGCTTAGATGGTTCCTCCTCCGGGTCAGTCTGTGCCTGTGCACACCTTAGCATTGGTGGGGGGCTGTGTGGCCCTGCCCCATGCTGTTCCTGCTGCAGCTGTTTCTGCAGGATCATATTGTGTAGCATAGCACATACCATAACAATTTGAGTACATGTAGCTGGTGAATACTGCAAGGCTCCACCAGATGTGTCCGGACACCAGAACCGTGACCTGAGCATCCGAAACACATGCTCTAGTATATGTCTGGCCTGTGCATGTGCCTCATTATGGCATTGTTGTTCATGTGTGTGTGCATTTCTGATGGGTGTCATCAGCCATGGCTCCAGTGTGCACCTAGCATCCCCCACTAGGTGACCGTAGGAGATGTCTCCATTGGCAAATCTCTGGTGCAGCTGCATCAGATGCCATATGTGGGAATCATCATAGTTTCTAGGGCAGTCAGCACACACATTCATTATAATGCCCTGGGCATCACAAATGACCCCTGTGGTTGATGTAAGCCCTACCCTGCTCACCGGGTGGTGCTTTGATGTGTATGTGTGTGCAGTCTATAGCACCCACTACCCCAGGGTATTCTGCTATTTGGTGGAAGAGATGCATATGTCGGTGTACACCTCATGGGTGTTGAGGAAATATATGTGCTCACTAGCATGTGCTGACTTGGCATCCAGGAACTGGTGGAATACTCTGGATGCTGATTCCTGTAAGATCCCCATGATATCCCCAGTTGTGCTTTGGGAGGTACCTGTGACTAGTATTCCTAGGCCTACACATACCTTGGTATCCACTGGGATGGGTTCCCCTCATTCAGTTTGGTATGTCAGGTGTGGCCGGCACAGCTTAACAATTTGCTGTAGGAGGTCTCTGTCCACCCTATAGCGCTCCACTACCTCCAGCTCATGTAGTCCCCGGTAGATTACCCTGGGTCTGTACCCTCTTCTCCGTCTCCTCACTGTGGATTGTTCGGCAGCATTCAAATCCTCACCACCCTCAGCCTCTTGCACATGTTGTTCTATGTTGCCTGCTTCAGCCCTTCTCATTTTGTAGGTTTGTTTGTTAAAATTTTCCCGCTTGTATACACCAGTAGTGTAGTAGAGTGTGGGAAAAACCAGAGCGGAAGGTGTTTGCTTAGTTTATGGTAGGGTTCTTGGCTGGGCTGGTCTGCTGCCTGTGTAATTGGCTGATTCTGATACATTTCACCTGCCAGCTATGCTAGTTCTCCTTGAATACCTTCCGACTGCTGTTTCCTGTCCCATTGCCTCCCTGTTGAAGCCCATGTACGTGCCATGCCAACAGAATGCTCAAATGTATTTCTTGGTTTAACTTCTTTTTTCTTTCTGTAAAACTTGGTGCATACCCACTTACAGTTTGTAAAGAGTGCTAGGCAGGTTTAGACACACCCCCTAGCTTAGCACTGCTAAGCTAGGAGCAAACCCGAGCCTCAGGGCTCCAATCTGCTTACAATATGCCTGACACTCCCCCCCATGATGTCACCTACCTCCAAAGCTTGCACCCAGCTATTCATACTCTTACAATGTTGGGACCTGACTCACATGCTGGGGAAAACTGGGATTCACTATCCTTCCCCTCATTTGCATAGGATTGCCTGCTAATGTATAGTTACATGTGTCACACTGAGCCTCCCTCCTTAGCAACCACTGCTCACTGGCCAGGTTGTCTTCTGTCTGCCACTGACTTGCGTGGCAGAATACTGATTTTAGTTAGAATGCTTATTTTAGGTTTATTTTCTTATTTTCCCCTCAATTCCATTTGCGTGCCGCTGCCCTATGCTTAAACAGCCGAGATCGGATAAAAAAAAAATAAAAGTTGATTTTATTTATTTTTTGAATTGTTGGCGATGCCAATGGCCTTATACTTGGCCATTGGCATGCTTCCTCAATGATATGCAGCCTTCATTTGGAGCTGTCATAGCTCCGTTTTGGATTTTGCAGAAATGTACTCGGTTACTAATCAAGTACATTTCTGCAGATAGCACTAGTCTTGCATGGACTGTTGCATGCTTCCTGGATTGCAAAATCACCTAATTTGCATTGATTTTACCTGCAAATGGGGTGATTTGCATACCAGGGCTTAGTCCGTGCAAAATTAGTGCAGGAGCGCTCGTGCACGCCCCTGCAGGCTGTTCTTGGATTGCACATCAGACATATTGCCTGGGTGGGCTCCTTTACCAATCTTGCACTCTGTGCAAGCTTTTGAGAATCCGGGGGGGTATGTTTATTACTTTTGAAGCACTAGCAAGATGATGACAGGCTATTTTCAATTGCATTAAATGGCTCAAAAAAGCAGTTGTATACATCGTGATATACTTAATATACAACTGAAAGTAATAAACATTTGAAGCACTTAAAAATCAGTTACATTATTTTTTTGGATGTTGAACCATTCCCTTATTATCATTGCTTGAAATACATTTTAGATAGCTGTAAAGACAGGAAAATGAAAAGGGAAACTAAAAGATGAAAAAAATATTGTGAGATAGAAAAGAAGTGCTAAAAAGTAACAAGCTGTAACAGATGTCAGTAAAAGTATAGAATCCATACAAGGTTTATGGTATAGGTGGATGGTGCCCAGATTATGCCCCACATAGCTGGCTAGGACATATCCGCTAAACCAAAACTGGAAACACAAACACAAACTTGGAAACACAAAAGTCTTCTCAACTGACCCGAAATCCACTTTATTGTAGAACACAAAAGTACTGAAAAGTGAATAAGATTAAGCACTTTTCATTTAACACTTTGGCTAAACTTCTTCTGATAATCATCAGCTAAAATTACATGCTTATAAAACACTGCTCATTAAGCTTAATTAGACAAATGTTTAAAATCAATTAACTTTGAAAATCACTGCGGGTGTCGTTTTACAGAGAACCAAATACCTAGTTTAAACCTCAGCTAAATGTGCTTCATCCCTACTATCTGCAGGTAAGTAATGTATACAAGAAATATAAAACCATATAAAAATATATAAAAAAGTATGTATATGTAATCAAATTTATATAAATATATATATATTTTTTTACCGATACAAATGTCTAACTAAAACAGTATGCATGTATGAATAATATCACTCTACAAACAATGAGTAACATCTTAACACCAGATTGTGTGTTACATAACTTGGTTAACTAAAACATTTACTAAGTGTTTACAAAGTGTAGACTAGGACCATAAGGCACTACAATTATAGTGATCATCTCTCCAGGCTTTTCAGTTTTAGGACACACGCTAAAGAACAAACTTCGTTCAAACCCTGCGGACATGCAGCATTCACTCGAAACTGCCACGTTAGCTCAAGTTTCTCCAACAGAAGAGAGGTAGGACCGAAGACTGTCAGTGGGAACATGATCAATAGCCCTAAATTAAAATTTGTGTAATGGATATTCAGTACAGTGATGGGCTAGGGAATTTTCCCCTTTGTTCTTAATAATATTATATACATGTTCATACACACGATCCCTAAGCTTGCAGTCTGTCTTGCCTATGTAAAAGGCTGGGCAGGTTTGGGATTGGGCTAAATATATCACAGATTTTGAATTACAGTTTAATCTGTATTTTGTGTTAAATTTAAGGGCTCCAGTTTGAAACATTTGCCCTGTGTCCATGAACTTACATTGGTTACAGGATTCACATTTGTACATTCCTGTACTTCTGCTAGTATTAATCTTCTCACATTCGATTAAACTTTTTAAATTCCTTCCTTTTCTATAAGTAATCACAGGTGAGGATCCTAGTTTCTGTACCACCATTTTATCTGTTTGCAATAAAGCCCAGTTTTTCTGTAGTATTTGCCTTACCTCAATTGCGTCTGTTGAGTAAATTGTTGTAAAGCTTAAAGTAAATTGAGGTTTAGTGTTGTTCACTTCTATGCATCCTGTCACATTCAGGGAGGTTACCATAGACATTGGAAGTGCCGTTACACTGTCATTATAGACATGTCCAACGTCATGGTAAAGAATGGGGGTTAACACCCCTAGTTCACGGTTTAGTTTAACTTCCATAATTACTTCCGTTAACAAGGTTTCTGGGTATCCCCTATAGGCAAACATATTTTGTAATGTTGTACACTCTTTGACAAATCTACTGTCCTCACTCGTCATCCTGGCGGCTCGCACCGGTTGACCCTTAAAGACAGATTTCTTTTGATGCCAAGGGTGCGAGCTAGAAAAGTGCAAAAAGGTGTTGCAATACGTTTCTTTCCTGTATATACAGAATGTTTACCTTTGGTTTGCCCTGTCATTCCTTAATTCAATGCCAAGGTAGTTCATTTTCTCCTCATTAAATGAACTTATGAATTTTAAAAACCTGGTGGTGGTGTTAAAGTAATTCCCCATGTCACAGGCATTCTGACTGTCCCCTTTTAATGTTATACAAATATCATCAAGGAACCATGTGTAGAAGAAAATGTACTTGTTAATAGCTTCATTAGCCAAATTGGTGTTCCCATTGTGCCATTACTAAGTTGGAGATGTTGGCACCACATGGTGAACACATGGCAACACCAATTTGTTGTAGGTAATGTTCCTTGTTAAACAGAAAAAAGTTATTTTCTAAGATTATTTCCAAAAGTACCTCTACCAATCTCATCTCTTCCGCAGATGCTTGCTTGTTCCAAATAAAATCAATGACCCATTCAATCCCTGTACCATGAGGTGTGGATGTATACAGGTCACATATATCCACTGTCAAAATTTGTGCTCATCCTTATATTCAAGTTTGTTGATCTCACTCAAAAACGACCAAGAGTCTTTACAAATCTGATGCTCTTGGACAATATATTTTCTGAGTATAGAGTCCACCAGTTTGGCACAGGGATAAGTGATTGATTGTCTTGCGTCCACTAGGGCTCTCATGGGTGGGTCTTCCATTGATTTATGGATCTTAGGGATACCAAAGAGGATAGGCATTTTTGGGCTGAGTAATGTTAGGTAGTTGAAAGTGTTTAAGTCTACTTGTGAATCAGTAAATAAGTCATTGATCTATGACTTAATCTTATTGTAGGCTATGTTAAATTCATTCAAGCTTACTTTTGTATATGCATCAGTGTTGAGAATGTTTTCCATTCTTTCCACATAGTCGACTTCAGTCATAACTACCAAGCCTTCCCCTTTGTCTGGTTTCATAATACAGGCAGCAGGTTCTTAATGTACTGCAGTTCTTCCCAAGCTTTTTTAGATATGTTGTATTTGCTGACCGGGTGGTGGCACACTCCCCTCAAGTTTTGACCTGATATCCAACTCACAAACAGTATCAAACAAGGCTAATAAGGGGTGCAGTGGTGGATTAAATTTACAAGAAATATGTACAATGTCCCTGCTGTTGTGTGCATGATTGCCTAGCATCACAGCCAAGTCCAACTTCCTGATGTAAAGTTTCAAGTCTAACAATACTGAACTCAAGTCACTATGCTTGGCAGGAATGAAGGTTAAGCCTTTGCCAAACAGTTCAGTAAGTTCTGCATCAAAACTAACATCAGTGAATTTTTACCATTTAAAGTCACGTTTAGAATTGTATAAAACTGAATAATTACCAGTCTGGGAGTTCACATCTGATTCCTCTTTGAATTGCCCACCCTGGTGTTGTAAGTCCGAGTTAAGGGTTGTTGGCTCTGTTTCTTCCGTTGGTGGTTTTGACCTTGTGTCGTCGGAAAATGGTACTGTTGATTATCTGTCAGTGTGTAATCCACTGCTAAATTTGAAGAGTCATTCCTGGCTCCATTAGCAGGAAGAGTATTTTCTTCTTCTACATTATTGTGCTCGAACCCATTCCATTCAGTACCTTGCCTGCTGTTAGATTAATACACTTCCTGGTTTACGGCATGTCTACTATTACTGTTGTGTACTCTGCCTGATCCATTCCATGTTTGAGAACAGGGAGGATTGGGATATGCCACTCGGTTGCTGTAATCTTTATGGTCCCTTTTTAATTTTTTAAACTTGAGGTCCTTGAATTTGTTAATTCGTTGGTTAATACTGCTGAAAATTCTACTGTAATCATAGTGGTACCTTTCGAAATCATCATCATGTTTGATAATCAGTGTCAATTTGAGCTACTCTTCCTCCAGTTCGGCTATGAAAAGCCAATAATGTTTAGACATAATTTGCAACAATTCTAAACCATGTTTGTTAAATAGTTGTAAAAGTTCCTGGTGGAAGAGAGATCCGACTGTAAGTCTAATCGGGTATTGCCATGAGCGTAAACCTTTAGGTACAATTTCCTCTTTCAAACACTCCAGGAAATAAGAGACTTCCAACTGTAGTTTTTTTTAATTCTGAAGATCATCTGGTTAAGGGATTTCACGTTTGAAACTATACTAGTCCTATCCCTTGCAGGTTGCTCTTGAAATGAGCTGTCATCAGTTCTTAATAAGTCAGGTTGATCTCTGAGCCAAACCGCTAGGTCAGGGACTCATATTTTCACCACTTAGGGCACCTTGTTGAAAATGCCTGGTGTTGGATAAATTATGGTCACTTATATTACTGTTCACTAAGTTGTTGGTAGTCTCTATCTGGTTCTTGTTGCCACTATTAACAAGTCTGGCAGATGGTCGATTGTCATCACCCTTTGTAGAATGCACATTAAAAACTTCCCTTGTTGATAGCTGAGAACTAGGTTGCGATAAATTGTCCATTCGGTTAGAATGATCATCTAAACGTTGGTTCATCAAATTAATTAAAATAGTTAAGTCACCTTATTTCTCTTTGTTCACTTTATTCGGAGAAGATAAACTGGTCAAGGAAGTTGAGAGACTTTCAGAAGCCATAACTAATAAACCAAAACTGGAAACATGAACACAAACTTGGAAACAGAAAAGTCTTCTCAACTGACCAGAAATCCACTTTATTGTAGAACACAAAAGTACTGAAAACTGAATAAGATTAAGCGCTTTTCGTTTAACACTTTGGCTAAACTTCTTCAGATAAACATCAGCTAAATTTACATGCTTATAAAACACTGCTCATTAAGCTTAATTAGATAAGTGTTTAAAATCAGTTAACTTTGGAAATCACTGTGGGTGTCATTTTACAGAGAACCAAATACCTAGTTTAAACTTCAGGTAAATGTGCTTCATCCCTGCTATCTGCAGGTAAGTAATGTATACAAGAAATATAAAACCATATAAAAATATATACAAAGTATGTATATGTGATCAAATGTATATACATATATATATATATATATATATATATATATATATATATTTTTTTTTTTTAACCGATACAAATGTCTAACTAAAACAGTATGCATGTATAAATAAAATATCACTCTACAAACAATGAGTAACATCTTAACACCAGACTGTGTGTTACATAACTCAGTTAACTAAAACATTTACTAAGTGTTTACAAAGTGTAGGCTAGGACCATAAGGCACTACACTTATAGTGATCATCTCTCCAGGCTTTTCAGTTTTAGGACACATGCTAAAGAACAAACTTCATTCAAACCTTGCGGACATGCAGCATTCACTCGCAACTGCCACATTAGCTCAAGTTTCTCCAACAGAAGCAAGGTAGGACCACCATGACTGTCAGTGGGAACATAATCAATAGACCCTAAATTTAAATCTGTGTAATGGATATTCAGTACAATGATGGGCTAGGGCATTTTCCCCTTTGTTCTTATTAATATTATATACATGTTCATACACACGTTCCCTAAGCTTACGGTCTGTCTTGCCTATGTAAAAGGCTGGTCAGGTTTGTCATAGGGCAAAATATATCACAGATTTTGAATTACAGTTTAATCTGTATTTGGTGTTAAATTTAAGGGCTCTAATTTTAAACATTTGCCCCATATCCATGAACTTACATTGGTTACAGGATTTGCATTTGTACATTCCTGTACTTCTGATGATATTAATCTTCTCACCTTCGATTAAACTTTTTAAATTCCTTCCCTTTCTGTAAGTAATCACAGGTGAGGATCCTAGTTTCTGTACCAGCATTTTATCCATTTGCAATAAAACCCAGTTTTTCCATAGTATTTGCCTTACCTCAATCGCGTCTGTTGAATATATTGTTGTAAAGCTTAAAATAAATTGAGGTTGAGTGCTGTTCACTTCTGTGCATCCTGTCACATTCAGGGAGGTTACCATAGACATTGGAAGTGCCGTTAAAATGTCATTATAGACATGTCCAACGTTGTGGTAAAGAATGGGGGTAAACACCCCTAGTTCACGTTTTAGTTCAACTTCCATAATTACGTCCGTTAACAAGGTTTCCGGGTATCCCCTATAGGCAAACATATTTCATAATGTTGTGCACTCTTCCAAAAATCTACTGTCCTCACTCATCATCCTGGCAGCTCGCACCAGTTAACCCTTAAGGACAGATTTCTTTTGATGCCAAGGGTGCGAGCTAGAAAAGTGCAAAAAGGTGTTGCAATAAGTTTCTTTCCTGTATATACAGGATGTTCACCTTTGGTTTGCCCTGTCTTTCCTACAATAATGTGGATTTCTGGTCAGTTGAGAAGATTTTTGTGTTTCCAAGTTTGTGTTCATGTTTCCAGTTTTGGTTTAGCAGTTATAGCTTCTGAAAGTCTCTCAACTTCCTTGACCAGTTTATCTTCTCCAAATGTAGTGAACAAAGAGAAAAAAGGCGACTTAACTGTTTTAATTAATTTGATGAATCAACGTTTAGATGAGCTTTCTAACCGACTCGACAGTTTATCGCAACCTAGTTCTCAGCTATCAACAAGGGAAGTTTTTAATGTGCATTCTACACAGGGTAACAACAATCGATCAACTGCCAGACTTGTTAATAGCGGCAACAAGAACCAGATAGAGACTACCAGCAACTTTGTGAACAGTAATATAATTGACCATAATTCATCCAACACCAGGCATTTTCAATAAGGTTCCCTAAATGGTGAAAGTATGAGTTCCCGACTTAGCGGTTTGGCTCAGAGAGCAACCTGACTTATTAAGAACCAATGACAGCTGAATTCAAGAGCAACCCACAAGGGATAGGACTAGTATAGTTTCAAACTTGAAATTCCCTGACCAGAGGCTCTTCAAAATTAAAAAAAGCTACAGTTGGAAGTCTCTTATTTCCAGGAGTGTTTGAAAGAGGAAATTGTACCTAAAGGTTTACGTTCCTGGCAATACCTGACTGGACTTACAGCCGAATCTCTCTTCCACCAGAAACTTTTACAACTATTTAACAAACATGGTTTAGAATTGTTACAACTTATGTCTAAACATTATCGGCTTTCCACAGCCGAAATGGAGGAAGAGGTAGCTCAGATTGACAATATCAAACATGATGATGATTTCGAAAGGTACCAGTATGATTACAGCAGAATTTTTAGCAGTATTAACTGTGAATTAACAAATTCAAGGACATCAAGCTTAAAAAATTATAAAGAGATTGTAAAGATTACAGCAACCGAGTGGCATATCCCAACCGTCCCCCTTCTCAAACATGGAATGGATCAGGCAGAGTACACAACAGTAATGTTACACCTGCCATTAACCAGGAAGTGTATCAATCTAACGGCAGGCAAGGTACTGAATGGAATGGGTTTGAGCACAATAATGTAGAAGAAGAAAATACTCTCCCTGCATATGGAGCCAGGAATGACTCTTCAAATTTAGCAGTGGATTACACACTGACAGATAATCAACAGTACCATTTTCCGACGACATAAGGCCAAAAGCACCAATGGAAGATATAGAGCCAACGACTCTTAACTTGGACTTACAACACCAGGGCGGGCAATTCGAAGAGGAATCAGATGTGAAATCCCAGACTGGTAATTATACAGTTTTATGTAATTCTAAACTTGACTTTAAACTGTACAACTTCAATTATGTTAGTTTTGATACAAAACTTATTGAACTGTTTGACAGAGGCTTAACTTTCATTCCTGCCAAGCATAATGACTTGAGTTCAGTATTGTTAGACTTGAAACTTTACATCAGGAAGTTGAACTTGGCTGTGATGCTAGGCAATCATGCGCACAACAGCAGGGACATTGTCCATATTTCTAGTACATTTGATCCACCACTGCACCCCTTATTAGCCTTGTTTGATACTGTTTGTGAGTTGGATATCAGGTCAAAATTGGGGGGGTGTGTCACTACCTGGTCAGCAAAAACAACGCATCTGAAAAAGCTTGGGAAGAACTGCAGTTCATTAAGAACCTACCTGTCCGTATTATGAAACCAGACAAAGGCGGAGGCTTGGTAGTTATGACTGAAGTCGACTATGGGAAATAATGGAAAAATTCTCAACACTGATGCATATACAAAAGTAAGCTTGAATGAACTTAACATAGCCTACAATAAGATTAAGCCATACATCAGTGACTTATTTATTGATTCACAAGTAGACTTAAACACCTACCTTCAACTACCTAACATTACTCAGCGCAAAAACGCCTATCCTCTTTGGAATCCCTAAGATCCATAAATCAATGGAAGACCCACCCATGCAAGCCCTAGTGGACACAAGACAATTGATCACTTATCCCTGTGTCAAACTGGAATCTATACTAAAAAAATATATTGTCCAAGAGCATCAGATTTGTAAAGACTCTTGGTCGTTTTTGAGTGAGATCAACAAACTTGAATATAAGGATGAGCACAATTTTTTGTCAGTGGACATATGTGACCTGTATACATCCATATCCCATAGAATAGGGATTGAATGGGTCATTGATTTTATGAGGAACAAGCAAGCATCTGCGGAAGAGATGAGACTGGTAGAGGTACTTTTGGAAATAATCTTAGAAAAGAACTTCTTTCTGTTTAACAAGGAACATTACCTACAACAAACTGGTGTTGCCATGGGTTCACCATGTGGTGCCAGCTTCTCCAACTTAGCAATGGCACAATAGAAACACCAATTCATCTTGGCTAATGAAGCTATTAACAAGTACAGTTTCTTCTACACATGGTTCCTGGACAATATTTGTATAATATTAAAAGGGGACAGTCAGAATGCCTGTGACATGGTGAATTACTTTAACACCACCACCAGGTTTTTAAAATTCACAAGTTCATTTAACGAGGAGAAAATGAACTACCTGGATATTGAATTAAAAAAGATAGGGCAAACCAAAGGTAAACATCCTGTATATACAGGAAAGAAATGTATTGCAACACCTTTTTGCACTTTTCTAGCTCGCACCCTTGGCATCAAAAGAAATCTGTCCTTAAGGTTCAACTGTTGCGAGCCGCCAGGATGATGAGTGAGGACAGTAGATTTATCAAAGAGTGCACAACATTACAAAGTATGTTTGCCTATAGGGGATACTCGGAAACCTTGTTAATGGAAGTAATTATGGAAGTTAAACTAAAACGTGAACTAGGAGTGTTCACCTCCATTCTTTACCACGACGTTGGACATGTCTATAATGACAGTGTAATGGCACTTCCCATGCCTATGTTAACCTCCCTGAATGTGACAGGATGCACAGAAGTGAACAACACTCAACCTCAATTTACTTTAAGCTTTACAACAATTTGCTCAACAGATGTGATTGAGGTAAGGCAAATACTAGGGAAAAACTGGGCTTTATTGCAAACATAAAATGGTGGTACAGAAACTAGGATCCTCACCTGTGATTACTTATAGAAAAGGAAGTAATTTAAAAAGTTTAATCGAAGGTGAGAAGATTAATACCAGCAGAAGTACAGGAATGTACAAATGCAAATCCTGTAACCAATGTAAGTTCATAGACACGGGGCAAATGTTTAAAACTGGAGCCCTTAAATTTAAAACCAAATAAAGGTTAAACTGTAATTCAAAATCTATGATTTATTTAGCCCATTGCCGAACCTGCCCAATTTTTTACATAGGCAAGATGGACCACAAGCTGAGGGAACATGTGTATGAACATGTATATAATATTAGTAAGAATAAAGGGGAAAATGCCCTAGCCCATCACTGTACTGAATATCCATTACACAAATTTAAATTTAGGGCTATTGATCATGTTCCCACTGACAGTCGTGGCGGTCCTGCCTCGCTTCTGTTGGAGAAACTTGAGCTAATGTGGCAGTTGCGAGTGAATGCTGCATGTCCACCAGGTTTGAACAAATTTGTTTTTTAGCATGTGTCCTAAAACTGAAAAGCCTGGAGAGATGATCACTATAAGTGTAGTGCCTTATGGTCCTAGTCTACACTTTGTAAACACTTAGTAAATGTTTTAGTTAACCAAGTTATGTAACACACAATCTGGTGTTAAGATGTTACTCATTGTTTGTGGAGTGATATTTTATTTATACATACATACAGTTTTAGTTAGACATTTGTTGTTTTTCTTTCAGCTTTTCCTGGTTAGGGGTCGCTACAGCCGAACTCCGGTCCGCTAATGATTGGTAGTAGATTTTTTACGGGTGCCGAGATGCCAGCGCGATGCCCAACCTTCAACAAAGGCACGCCCATTCTACGCATGTCTTTCAAATGCCACTCAATCATAGGGAGGACATGCAGACTCCACACAGAAGGCACTCCAGCCAAGAATCTAATGGGAGAACCTCTTGCTGTGAGGCAACAATGCTACCACTGCACCACTGCGGCTTATATTGCTAAAATATATATATATATATATATATACATATATATATATATATATATATATATATATATATATATATATATATATATTTATATACATTTGATTACATACACATAGTTTTTTTATATATTTTTATATGGTTTTATATTTCTTGTATACATTACTTACATGCAGATAGTAGGGATGTAGGGATGAAGCACATTTAGCTGAGGTTTATACTAGGTATTTGGTTATCTGTTAAACGACACCTTCAGTGATTTTCAAAGTTGATTGATTTTAAACGCTTGTCTAATTAAGCTTAATGAGCAGTGTTTTTTAAGCATGTAATTTTAGCTGATGTTTATCTGAAGAAGTTTAGCCAAAGTGTTAAGCGAAAAGCGCTTAATCTTATTCAGTTTTCAGTACTTTTGTGCTCTACAATAAAGTGGATTTCTGGTCAGTTGGGAAGACTTTTGTGTTTCCAAGTTTGGACATGACATACGCTGGAAGAGCCAGCCAAAGGTTGGATAGAGTGGATGGCTAGGACATGTGGTGTAGGAGCTTTCCAAATGTTGGACAGAGGGAATGGCTAGGACATGTGCTAGAGGAGCTGGCCAATGGTTGGACAGAGGAGATGGCTAGGACATTTGCTGGAGGTGCTGGCCAAGTTGGATAGAGGGGTTAGCTAGGACATGTGCTGGTGGAGTTGGCCAATGGTTGGATAGAGGGGATGGCTAGGACATGTGCTGGAGGAGCTCGCCAGTGTTTGGATGGAGGGGATGGCTAGGACATGTGCTGGAGGAGCTCGCCAGTGTTTGGATGGAGGGGATGGCTAGGACATGTGCTGGAGGAGCTCGCCAGTGTTTGGATGGAGGGGATGGCTAGGACAAGTGCTGGAGGAGTTGGGCAGTGGCTGGATAGAAGGGATGGCTAGGTCATGTGCTGGAGGTGCTGGCCAGTAGTTGGATAGAAGGGATGGCTAAGACATGCTGGAGGAGCTAAACAATGGTGAGGAGAAGAGATGATCAGACTTTGCTTACTTGTCTTATCCTGAGAAAGGATATGATATGGGTGTCTCTGAAGAAGGAGATAACAGTTCTTTCTCTTTTTTTCATTGGTAACCAGGAACTAATTGGAAACATATGTGGTTTACATTTAAGAAGAAGGCAAGATTATTTGGGCCATGACATCATATAGGTAGAGATGCCACAATACTGTACTCATTATATACCATAAGTCCGGCATGCTCTCTGAGGCATGTATTGGTTACAAGTTTGGTATAATGCAAAATCTCCTCTGCATATTTGCACTAGGATTCATAGTCATATAAATAGTTGTTGTCTCTTTTTTTTTGGAATTTTAATGACTTTGAATCATTAAATGGCACTGCAGGGCCACTTGGTGCATCCACGCCGGGATAGTTGTGCTGCAGTACCACTGACTATAAATACAGATTTAAGACCCTGCAATAGAGTATTCCTGGGTTGCAGCACTGCAAGACAGCAATCTGCATAATTATTTTATATCTCTTTGTCATCAGATTTTTCACTGTTTTGGTAGTACTATTTGCAGTGAGCATAATTTTTCTAAGGACTTATAATAGTATGGGCTAAACATTACATTTCTGAATTCCCACTCACAAATCTTCTGAATTCCTTACTTTGTTTTACTATAAATCACTATTATGTCTTACAGCATCAGGCATCCCCTGTCTAGAGAATATAGACTTTAAAGACATTAATGCTTTAATCCCATTTGCACTTGTTGGGTTATTTTAGGGATCTGGAAAATGTATCCATATACATGAGATATAACTCTACATTGAACTGAAACAAATCTCTGCCTGCTTAGATCTACAGATGATATGGAATTGGGTAAGCCAATATTTTTCCACTGGATTATTGTTATGGTGTGAAATGCAGATGGCTCAGTTCTGTGCAACTTGTTATATCTGAAGCAACATCCCTAACCAAAGCATTAAATCTCCTGCGCTTTCATTTTACTTTACTGTTTCTAGAAGTGATCAATATATCAGCTCAAACAATTTCTTCCTCAATTGATTCCAAAGTGATATTTTGTTAGCTGTAAGCATTAAGCCATGTACACAAATCATTTCTTCCTTGAAAGAAAAGTAAGACTGAATTTCTTTCTTCACTGTTGATTTTTTTTTACCAAGGACAGACTTTTCATTTGGAAACTGGAGGGTCATCAGTGTCACGTACATGTCGCACTGGAGCTTAAATAATCAGTCAGTTGTGTGCGATGAGCAGCAGTGCCAATCAAATATGTGAGGCTGAAAGCTATGGCCAGCCCTAGCTTGAACCCACAACAAAGGCTGATTGCAATGTTGAGGTGAGGCAGGGCTTGTGTACATGATGTAAATAAAGGATTATACACAAATCAGAGATCTGTAAGTGACTGCATGTGAATGGCACAATACAACTACCTCCTCCAGCATAACCTCCTTACTCCCACTCAACATGGTTTCCGTCCCAACCAGAGCACAACTACTGCCCTCTTATCCTTTACACATACCATTGCCGAGGCCCTAGACAATAACAAACTCATATCATGTCTCTTCCTTGACCTTTCCAAAGCCTTTGATACAGTCTCCCATCACCTACTGCTATCTAAACTTGCTGACCTCAGTCTATCTTCTTCCTCCCTTGCCTGGTTTTCTGGTTACTTATCCTGTAAGCAGCAATCTGTTAAATGGCTCTCTTTAACTTCTCCATTTATACCTGTCCCAACTGGGGTACCACAAGGTGCCATCCTGGGTCCCCTCTTATTTAATGCCTTTACCAATGATCACTATACTTCTTGTATACAATCCTCCCTCATCCAATATGCAGATGACTCAACTCTCATCTCCATCTCAGACAATATCTCCAATCTCCACACTCTTACTCACAGGCCTTCCTATCCACTGAACAGTGGTTGTCCAGGAACCTACTAATTTTCAACCCTAAAAAGACCAAACTCTTATTATTTTCCCCCGATCTCTCTCTCACCTCAAATCCAGCTTTACTATTGCTTCCCCTAATAACACTGTTATCCATCCTGAAGCTCACACTAAACTCCTAGGTGTCATCATCGATGATGAACTCAAATTCAACTTGCATAACTTCCAAAGTATAAAAAAGACTCACCAGAAACTTGGTTTGCTATATCACAACAAAAAAATTCTAACTACAAATGCCAGACTCTCTCCCTTGCACAAGCTCTTATCCTCCCCTCCCTTCGGTATGCTGCCCCAGTACTCACCAACATTCGAACTACAACTTTAAAAACAAACTCCAACAAACTTACCACAAGATAGCTAGATTTATCAGAAGCTCTCCATACAATACATATCACTGCCTTGCCCTAAATTCACTCTACTGGTTAGAATTCCCCCATTTTCTACTGATGTCACAACTTCAAATGCTGCACTTCATTCTTTACAAACCTTCATCCTGCCCTGCTCTCTCTTCCTTCATCACTATCTATACTCCTCCACGGACTCTCCGCACCTATAATCAGCAACTACTACAAATATACCAACCCAAAAAAATAGCTGGCAAACTCCTATATAAACACTCCATCACGAAAAACTCAAACTTCATCTACTCAACTCCAAATTATGTCCTTGTCAAGTCCTTACTTAAGCTCCTCACAACCCTACTATATACCTTTTCAGTGTGTCCACATACAGCTAAGTTCTCAATCTTATTAAACTCTACAATCAATACTGTTGGACTTGACTCTTTCTGTAAATATGTAAATATATTTTTTGGTCTATAAAAATATTGATATGTATATATCATGGGTTTGCATTTCTGCTATGTATCTCTGACATTCTTGTATAACTGTTTTGACCATATTTTGACTCAAATGTTTGATTCTCTGTAAACTGTGTTTTTTTGGAGCTTTTCTCCTCGGATCTCCAATGAAAATGGGCCACAAGCCCAGCTGGACCAACCCTGTTAACAAATGTCAATCAATCAGTCAAGCAATAAATAAATAAACAGGTCAATAAGGAATACATAAAAGCAAGGGGAAGCCTATCAAAACCAGTGTACAAGGAGAAGGTTAATAAAGTTGTACAATGTACTGAGTGCCGTAATGAACATGTGAGAACTTCACTGGCATTGTCATGTACATTAAGAAAGACAACACAATCAATAAATGTTCAGAAGGTCAAATGGATTGTTTGAAAGAATGTACAAGTAACAACAGTTTATAACTTCCCATGGCTGATTGATATGTGTCAAACTACTAACGCAAGAATAATGAAAAAACACACACATAAATGTGTGGGCAATCTAAGAAAATTAAAATACACCTTGACAAACTGTTCATACAGGTACTGACAGTGGATACAATAACAGTCACAGCAGTTATATTTACGCTCTGAAGAGTAGGAAGAGAGACAAAGAAAACATCCAAATCATTATGCAATTCAATCCATAAGGGATAAGCTACAAAAACAAAGCTGTCACATTGAATAGAAAATAAAAATGTTGTTGCCTTAGAAATTGCTACAGATTTGAAAAATATAACAGGATGCATGTATAAGGGAGATGTGGAATATGTCAGGAAAATATTTACTAAAATGAAAATCTTGGTAGACACAAGTCATGTGAAGACAGTCCAAAGTGTGACATCAAGAGTACTTATGTGAGTTACCTCCTAGGGGAAGTAATCAAACACAAAGTGTGCCTGACTTCATTACAGTGTAAGACCAACTGCTACATATGTTATTTCAAATTTTCAGCATTTTCCCAAAAAATTACAAAATACATTAACTGCTCCCCACTATTGATAACTCACAGTGCTTTCTGCTAACCACAGCACAATGGAATATATCTTTATACTGGGCATTCTCACATGGAAGTACAGCAAAGACTGCAAGACTATCACCTACCCAACCCAAATGCATAAGAAAATATCATAACTAGGGTCCTATGACACTGTGAAACCACCATATGTCACACATCAAGATCTGTTCAATAAGTCATTCTTGCCCATTAGCAAAATAATATGAAAGGCACATACTAGTAGATTTGAACATATCCAATGTAAGTCATTGACTTGTGCACAAACTGATGATGCCACCCAAGAGATCAAGTCTCAGTTGTCAGGAAAACACACATTTGAAGGGATAACTTAAGGATTGCATTTGAATGTATATGCATACCTCTCAACTTCTTAGAGCAAGAAATCTGGACAAAGCCATAAATAAAAGTGGACAAAGGCCCAAAATAGGGACACATTTTAAATATTGCTCTTACAAACTTAGAAAGTTGATAGAGTAACAGGTTTTGCATTGGCATGACTTTTCTAAAGGGTATGAAGTCTGAAACATTAATGTCTGTCATTATTTTCTAACTTACTTCTTTAATGATTTGCTGCTAATTTGCCATAAAACCACAAATTTATGAAAAATGGGTCAAACATATGAGGCAAAAATCTGTACAGTTGAGAGGTATGTTATAATACTTCCACAAAATGGAGAATAAAGCTTGGCCTTTCTCTCCCCAAAAGTAAATGTATCCACTAACTGAAATTGTAAACATCAATTCTCTTGGAGAAGTCAATCCTGCTCACTAGCATTCTCTTTTATACTTAGTAATCACACTTTGCCTGAGTTAAATATCTGCCTATGCAGGTTTATAGTGTACAGAACTGTAATTTCACTGCTGACTCCACAAAAGAAATCATATTTCAAGTGTTATAAAGCACACACTTTAACAAAATATATCAGCAGTCTGTTGCAATGGTTACTGCTCCACTAAAATGTAACTGAGGGCTCAAACTCCTTTAGTCATGTCAGTGTTATATAAGTGTGAGTCAGCTATATTATCATCCATTGAGTAAGCTAGTCCTGTCTGTCAGTATTGTATTACATACATTACTAGATAGGAATCCCTGCCTCTCTGCATCCACAATCTACAGAACTGCGTATTAACTACTGATGCCACAGAAAATGTCATAAGGAGAGGTATCTGAATGCACACACTTGAAGGGAAGACTTCAGTAACGTGCCTGGATCCATATAGCTCATTAAAATGGAGCTGGGAGGATCAAAGTCCTGAAGCTATGTACGTGTTACGCCTGTGTTGAGTTATCAGCTTCATATCTGTTTGAATAAGCCATGCCTACCTATTTTAATTTACCTGTAATACAGACATAGTAGTTAGTCATTGCTGAATTTGGATCCCTGCCTACCTAAGCTAACACTCTAGAGAATGGTGTATTTGCCACACATGCCGTAGGAAAAGTCACATTAGAGGTGTCAGAAAACAGACACTGGCAGGGGTAACTTAAGCAGCATGTTTGAATGGTTATAACTCACATAAAATGTTGTTTGAAGCCTCAGAATAATTTAACCATATAAGGTTTTCATACCACCATCTTTTGAGAAAGCCAGTCCTGTCTGCAACATTCTCTTAGTCACACAGAGTAATTAGACATTGCCAGATTTGAATCCTGGACTATCTAAGGCCACACTCTACAGAACCAAATATTAGCTGAGTGGAAGCATACACATCACAGCTCAATTTGAACATGTCTATTTAAGCCCACAAAGTAAAGAAACATATATATAAGCTGCTGGCACCACAGGAGAAATCTTTTTTTAAACACTTTTATTGAATTATCACTTGTGACGTAGGCAAATTTACAGTTATATAAAAGTAATCAAACTGTATTAACAAGTTCATGTTTACAAACATTATGCTTCACATATCAATATATGTCCTAAGCAACATTACATAAATTATTCAGTTTCTTCCTTTCTGTTTTTAATAAACAAGAGACATCTTCATTAAACCATCACTTCCAGGAGAAATCTTATTACAAGTGGGAGACAGCACACATTTGAAGGGATGACTTCATCATCATGTTGCAAAGCATAGGTTTGACCTAACAGTGAGGAGGCCTCTCCCTCTAAGTGTTTCTATTAAGGGAAAGTGTACACATCACAGCTGTTGCATAAGCCAGTACTACCTGTCCCAATAGTCACATGCACTCATACTAGTTAGACATTTGTGGACTTGAACAATGGCCTATCTAAGTACACAGTCTATAGAACTGTATATCAGATGTTGATGCCCCAAACAGACTTTTTTCACATAGTTGTATTTTACATGATATATGTCTAGGGGAGTGACAATGTGGTCTGACAGACAGACAAAACATCACTGTGTTGATCACCACTCACAACACACTGTAGAAGTAAGTCCTACATCACATTTGTTTCAGTAGGTGATTATGGCAGACTGAAAATAATCTTAGTAGCTTCTGTTACTTGTGCATAATTCACTGGCTTATTGTACTCAGGATATGTGGAGTTCATTGTAATGCAGTCTACTTCATAGTGGTAATGATATGTGCAGTGCACACATTACCCTTTCTGGTGTGTTCCAGTGAAATGTTACGATTGCAAAGATTGATTGTGTTTTCAATTATATATATATATGTGTGTGTGTGTGTCACATTACAGTTTATTGATAAGTGACGGGTGACAGTGACAGGTGTCATCTAGTGGAATGACACCTATGCATTCCTGATTGCTAATGTCAGGGTTATTGTATAACCACCTGGTATTTTTTTGTGAATCATTAGTAGGCCTATGTGATGTGTGACAGTGTGCAAGGTAATTACAAGACATTTATATAAAACGTATGCATAGCACTCATTAATACTACATTGCAAATATGTTTGCAATTGTACCAGTTCATTGGAACATATTGTGGTAGGTATGCAGGATAGATTAGGTAGCAGGCGCAGTCATACAGGCCATATCATGACTGTGGATAGGTATGGGACTTTGGGAGAGCAACCCTGCCCAGCAAGATTGCAGTGGTAATCTAGTCCTCACCCTCAAAACTTTCACCACTGTCTCCTGTTGTAGATAACTGGGGCAGCGCCTGATGGGGCAGTGATGCAGATCCTCTCCATATACCCAATGTAAGCACAAAAGCCTGTCTCCATAAACTCCTCTAAGAGCCCTGCCAGTTCATGCTAGCTGATATAATTGCCACCTTCACTGGTACTACTCCCAGTGGGTACCATTTCACCAACCCCTGGAGCAGAGCTACCATGTGCAGATGGTGCAGGTAGTGCAGGGATTGAAGAGGCCATGCTTTAGGTTGTGACCCAGAAGTACTGGACACCTGTGCCTGTAGTGGTGCTGATACAGCCACCTCTGTAGGAATAGCAATCTGACCCCCATGGATGGAGTAGGTCCCCATGCTGGTGGTCATGTGGTAGCCGGAATGTCAGCTCAAATTATATAAATGCACAACAAAATATATACATAGGGTGGGGGAACACAACAGAAAATATATTATAAATATATTATAAATGTCATGTAATTGCATATATCCTATCTGTTATATGATCCCATGTACATATTTGTTATATCCAATAAACCTTAATATCCACAAATCAACACACATTATGCAAATAGTGTGATTACACCAAAGCTGGATTATACATTACAAATCATGAAATGTCTATGTGAACTAAGTAATGTCTGAACTTGCTTCTATTTCCCATTTTTCAAAATTCATTTTCTTTGTTGTATTTTTACTTTTTTGCTGCATCATATGTCCAAGGAGAGTTGGATGCAGCTCAAGCATGTATTGTATTACCATAAGAAATCACGTTAGTTAGCTTATACCACTGATTCTAGCTAAAGAACCAATAAAAAGTCTTACATTTCAGATGACTAGTATCACTCTTCAGATAAATGGTGTTACCTGAAGCTACACTTTTGACCTTGAACAAAAGCAAATGTTTTTAGGCCAAGGTATCAAATGTATTGAAGAAGAAAACTTCACCCAATTCCATTCTTTTTTCTCTTCCATAATTACGTCATTCCTTGTAGAACCACTGTAGGACTATTACATACAAGGACAATATTTATACATTACTGTTCTGGTGCACTTAGTTTTGCAGTCACTAACCACAATTTTCTGTAAAACCGCATGTTATTTTCTTCTGGTATTTTCTTCAGCAGTTGTCACATTATATAGACAGTCCTTTGTTGAGACAAGTCAACAACTAGAAGAGTACATTAAATTAATTAATCTGACAACATGGTACACCTCCAATAAATTACTCAGAAAGCTTTAACAGCCACTGAAATGTGGCTTCGTAACTTATAGCTCATGCTCAACTCAAAAAAGGCCAAACTACTATTTTTTTCCCGAAATCCCTCTCTCATGAAAAGCAAATTTTAAAGTCCTCCCTCTTGATAATACAACCATTGAAGTCACTTCTCATAGAAAACTGCTAGGGGTGATAGTGGATGATAATTTAACATTTGGCCTGCATATGCAAAATTGCATAAGAAAAACTCATCAAAAATTAGGAATGCTTTACAGAGCCAAAACTTTATCACTGACACAGCTAAAACTACACTTGCCACTACTTATCTCCTCCACACTCTTCTTTATAGCACGTCATCCTTACTAACCTCCAGTCTTCACAAAAATTAAAACTTGAACAATGATATAACAACGTTGCTAAATTTGCAGGACATAGCCCTTTTAGAACCCGCCACTGTGCAGCACTGAAAGGCCTAAATTGGTTAGAAGTGTCCCATCAACTAACATATACACAACTTCTTACCACCTATAAAATTATCCAGCATCAGTCTGCCTGTCCAGCACTAAAAAAAATTCTACACAACTCTGCTCCCAGTCAGTCATTGTGATCCAGTGACCAAAAACTTCTGTCTGTCTACAGACCTAGCAAATCTGCTGGGCATTGTCTGTACTCATATAAGGGTTCTAAGGACTGGAACACCTTATCTGTATCCATGAGATCTATACCCTCCCTCCCATTTTTCAAAACCACTCTGAAAGACTTCCTAGCTAAACTCTGGCTCTATTCCTGTTCAAAACCAAGATAAACTATATCCCTAGATGTGAGCAAGTACCTTTTCATTCCTTATACCTCCTTGCTCTTTTTTTACCTGCTTCCTTACTGCTATTTAATTCTCTTCCCTGACTTTATCTCTAAATATACCATAAGCCTGTTTTTCCATCACTTCATAGTGCAATTCCTGTTTGTATCAGACTCTTAACTTTAATTTGTCTACAAACTGTCTAAAGTGTCTCTAGAGTTTACATTTGTCATACACATTGTATCAATTCTTAACCAACATTTTTACATTATGTCTAATTTGTTATAATTATTTAAACTGCAGATGTTTTGGTTCATTTTTGAAGACTGTATAATTATTTTTCTTAAAAAGTGTTGTATTAATTTTGAGCTTTTCTCCATGGGCCTCCGCTGAAAATAGGCTCCTACCCACTGGGACTTTCTCTGTAATCAAATGTCAATACAGAAATAAATTCTAGCCTTACGTTCAACACTCAGAGAGTAGGCTATTAGTTACAGGTGCAAAATGTCTCATGCCAGTGAATTGGAGCTGCAGTTCTGAGTTTGAAAAATAGCTAACTCACATAGACTTTCAAGCCTAACATTCAAGTGTTCCATAAAATATTGTGCCACTGATAGCCACTAATAAAACTTAAAGGATTCAAAGTTGTGTAAACTGTGGACTGATGTCTAAAGTCAAAAAGAGCAAGACCACACTCCTCTCACTTTAAGTCAGCAGAGAGAGAGAGGTGACCACAGTAAATGTGCCTTTCATCATGTAGTAATCTTTGTTTATGTGAAACCAAAGGAGGCAGCAGAAAAAATTAACTCTAGAATTTAATGAAAGGCATGGTAGCTTCCATGAGGCCATCATGAAGTATAACAAACTGAAAAATACTAATCAATTAACAGTGATGCAGGAGTACTAGCAATGGAGAAAGTCTGGAGAAACATCTTTGTTCAGTTTCTGATTGTAGCTCTCTTATAATTAAGAAATATACAAATGACAGTAAATTTATTAAGGTACATGCTGTTGCTTGTTCATGTCACAGGCTAAAATCTTAGCAAAGATCTCAGACTTTGCCACACGTAGAAACAAAAAGGAAGAAGCAAACAGATAATGTGAAAAAGAAGGATGCAGTCTGACAACAAGAACATGAAGGCCAGGATTCATGAATGCTTATGTGTCGCACTAAGCCCGTTTGTATGATGAACAGTGAGGAGTATGCCATTTGCAATTCAGCACACAGCAGTACACATCATGGCCACCTGCAAAACAAAGGGTTAGCAGGCAAATACGATAATGAGGTAATAAAGAGATGAAGAACATGCTAATTAAGCAAATAACCACGGCAGAGTGATTCAGAAACATATAAAACGAGCGTCTACACTTTGCACTCTCTTTAGCTTTGAATTCCAAGACGTTCTAGAATACAGCCATGAGGAAATTTTAAAAATGTTATAAGTTGCTACAGCCATTATAAATCTGCATGAGCAACAGGCTCTAGGACAAGGTACTACTGCTGCTGGTGCCAGACTTCAGCCTAGAAGGTGTAGGGTGTTTAGACCACATTTTACCTATCAAACAAATAGCGAACATCTGCTGCCCTGAAGCGCCATCTGAATAATGGAAACTCCATCCCAGTGGAAACTAAAATATATGTGGAATTACATGTACTAGCTACAGGCATGTTTCAGATATCCACAGAGGACACAGTAGGGGTATAACAGGTCGTTAACTCAAGATACATCATCAGTTTCTCAATGGAATGCTGCAACATATGATAGAACATATCTGGTTTCCACATGCCCAAGAGAAGACAGCTGTCACCATGAAAAATTTCTATGCCATAACACATTTTCCTGAGGTACTGGGAGTTATGGACTCCATCCATACTGAAATAAAAGCTCCAAGATGCAATCCAATACTAAACAAAAAAAAAATAATAAGTTATGCCCCCCCCCCCCACCAAAGCATGCTCAGCCTACTGACTACTGTGCATCAAACATAATTAACCCAAGTCAGAAAGTCCAACAGGGATCAGGGCAATCACAGAATCATTTGCATGAGGGACTGAGGAAGACATAATGCACAAGTAATAATTTTGTAATACCACTACTACTACTACTACTACTATTATTATTACTGCTACTAATACTGCTGCTGCTGCTGGTAATACTACTTCTGCTGCCACTCCTCCTCCTCCTCCTACTTTTACTTCTGCTACTAGTACTACTACTACTGCTGCTGCTACTATTAGCTGCTACTATTAGCAATACTAGTCTTACTACTGCTACTACTACTACTATTGCTACTACTTACTAGTACTACTACTGCTGCTGCTACTACTACTACTATTATTACTACTGCTACTAGTACTAGTACTACTACTGCTGCTGCTGCTGATACTAATACTACCGGCAGCAGCAGTAAACTACCGGCAGCACCAGTCTTACTGCTGCTACTACTACTACTACTATTACTACTACTGCTAGTACTACTACTGCTGCTTTTACTACTCCTTCCACTAGTATAAGTCTTACCCATGCTACTACTCCTACTACTACTACTACTACAAGTATTACCAGTACAATTAATAATACTGTTAAACTTAATCAGACTAAAAGAAACTGTAATTCTACATAGCCTGATGAAAAATCAGAAGTTGACTAAGCAACCATTAGCTGTCCACTCTGTACTCCACTCTGTACATCAGATATAGACACATCTAAGTCACATAAATGTGCAAAGGGCAGGGAACAGTCATCATCACTTGCACAGGGGGGAGTGAGGGGGCTACAGTAGGCCAAGCCTGACATAAAAGAAGTGTGTGTGTGTGTGTGTGTGTGTGTGTGTGTGTGTGTGTGTGTGTGTGTGAGAAATGAGAGTAAGGGCAAGTATGCACTATATAAATCAGTAGCTCCACATGTAAGGAAGTCAATTTTAAAGAATAATTGTGTGGGTGTGTGTGTCAGGTAACTTGGTCAATGTGAAATTGTACCTTGTGCGGCTCTACAGGAACTCAGCAAATGCATTTGTGCTAGCACTACACCCTGGCATCATGGACAGGTATGAGATGGGCATGGTAGAGGAGTCAGTTCAACATTGCCACTCCTGACCACATAAACTACATCTGCCAGGAGCTGCACTGCTAGTTCCATGACCCTGGCTAGAAGTTGGGGTGCTATCTGAATGTGAAGGATGACTTCTGGACAAGTTTTCATCATGAGTAGATACTCAACCACGTGGTCTACCATGACTGGGTGTGAACACCTCCAAAACTGACAGAGCATATATGGGAGCAGTATCTGGTATGACCATGGCCTCCTTAAAATGGAGAACACCGTCATTTGTGCTGTAACAGAGACCTGGTTCAAAGCAGCAGAAAGCACCCCTGCATTACCAGGATAGAACGCATTCCATGCCTTTCGGCCCCATAGCTTGGACCAAAGCTCCAAAGGTGGTGGTGTTCCCATATTCATAAAGGATGCGCATACCTCCAGACTGGTAGCCCAACATAACGTATCTGAGATACTTCAGGTGCAGCTAACACTGGGTAAGACAGAGATTCAGGTCGTAGCCTGCTATAGGTCCCCAACCATGTCCCAAGACTCACACTCCATGTTTCTAAGCACCCTGGAGAATATTAGGGTCCAATCTAACACTCTCATACTGGGCAACTTCAACTACCCCGCCATTAACTGGGAAAACTACTCATGTACCAATACACTTGCCCAATGCTTTCTGGAATTCTTTAATTCCATTGCTCTGGACCAGCTCGTTTTTACCCACACTAGAGGTAGCAACATCCTTGACCTGGTCATTACTAACATGGACAACCATTGCTCTACACCAATAGTCAACTCCTCCCTGGTTAGATCCAACCACAAACTAATCACCTTAGAAATCCACCCCTCCCCCCCCCACAAAGGTAACCACCAAGAAAAACCTTCTCCAATGCTAACACTGGGCTCCTAAAAACAGAGGTGGCTAATTTCATGGCACCCATGCAAATGGAGAATAGTTACATGACCGCCGAATCATACACCAGTGCACTGTACGAACACTTACACAAATGCATGGATTTCGCCATACCCAATAGAACTAAGACACTCTCCTCAAAAAAAGGAAGCCAATCTGGTGCCCCTGCCATAAACAAACTCTACAACAGAAGTAGGAAACTGATGCGGAATAAGGCAAAGTCCCAAAACTGGAAAAACTCCCTTATCAGCCTCAACAGAAGGCTGAGATCCCTCATCAAATCCTCTAAAGCTTGCTATGAAAATAGAATTGCATCAGATAATAAAGACAACCACAAGGCCTTCTATAGTTATGTAAAGAATCTCCACAGCAATACCCAGATTTGCTCTGAGCTACTGCACAATGGTACCTCCTATACCGAGCCAACAGATATTGCCAATATACTGGCCGACAGATTCAGTGCTAACATATCCCTCTCCCCCCAAGGACCAATCATGATACCAGTAGATTGCCAGGCACCCTGTATTACTGCTGCACAGGTTAAAGCAGCACTGTCCAAGGCCAAGAATACAGCTTCTATGGGACCTGACAATATCCCTGGCTGTATTATACATGAACTACAGAGTGAACAGGCACCTCACCTGTGTGCCCTGTTCAATCACAGCCTCACCTCAGGCTTTTTCCCTACCAAATGGCACACTGCTACAGTCATCCCTCTCCACAAAGGAGGAGTGACTACAGACCCCAGGAATTATCACCCAATTAGCCTGATTAGTCTGATATGGAAAGCTGTGGAACACATCATCATGGACCTAATAAACAAGCATATAGGGAATCTTCAAACTCTGGATCCTACACAGTTTGGTTTTGTGAAGGGTAGATTATGCCTGCTCAACTTGGTTGACATCTTTGAGTCAGTCAGCAGAGCTGTGGATGAAGGCAAGGTGGTTCATACAGTCTACCTTGATCTGGCCAAGGCCTTTGATACCATTCCCCACTCAAGAATCATAGAAAAACGTAATAAGCCAAGCATCAACCCCTATATCATTAGGTGGGTTGCAAACTGGCTCACAGATAGAACCCACAGTAGGAAAGTAGCTGACTCCAAGTCAGACTGCCAGCCAGTCACAAGTGGAGTCCCACAGGGTTCAGTCCTAGGTCCTCTCCTGTTTGATATCTACTTCTCTAAAGTCCAGGCCAACATGAAGGGACTCTGGCTGACAAAGTTCTCAGATTATTGCAAGTTGGGAGATATTATTGACTCCCCAAGTGATGTTGACATCCTACAGAAAGGCCTAAATGACACCAACAACTGGTGTCAGTACCATGGCCTTAAGCTCACTGCCAAAAAATGTGTCGTCACCCCCCTTGGGAAAAAACAGGTTCCCTTGAATTACCACATTGATAGTAGTCCACGGAAGACAGTCGTCAGAAAGTCCTTCTGTGTAGCGCATCTCATTACTAAGGGTTTTGCATCCAGGAAGAAAGAGGGCATTGTCTCCCTCTACCCTTCCCTCATTAGACCAATCATCAAGTACAATGCCCCATTTGGCATGTACCTCACTAGACACCTACAACAACTGTAGAGGCCGTAAAAGTACCTCACAAAGAGGATCCTAGGCCTTAAACACATCCTATATGGACAGACTCAAAAAAAACTCCAACTATTCTCTGTCTCATATCGCCTACTTAGAGACGATCTCTGCTTGACTTACAAAGCCATGTCTGATCCAGCTCTGTTAGAAATGCTACATCTAAAAAAATCCCAATCCCCCGGCACCACATGCTCTAGAGACCTAAATCTCATTACCACAATCAGCAGAACATGCTAGAGGGACAGGTTCCTAACTCTGAGACTGCCCATGCTATGGAATAGAGTTCCCATACATGTTAAGCAGAGCACCTCACCGGCCCTCTGCAAGATAAATATTGATGAGTGGATGGGAAATAGTGAATTCACCCTCGGGTTCACTCCAGTGGCTCTACTCGACAGAAGGACTAGGAACTAAGATCAGGTGGCACAATGCCAGGGTAATCCTATGGGCTAGGCTTGTAAAGGCTCCAGGACCATTAGCCTAATACAAACCTATGAACCTATGAACCTTGGCTAACATCTGATGATGTACTGGCTCTTTGGCCACATGGATGCTGACCCTCCCCCAGCAGGCATTCCATAACAGATGCTGCTTGGCCAGTGTGTCATTCATCCAGTCCAAAGAGTCAGTGTGCACAGGGGTAACCACATTACCCTGATTAACAGTACCCTCTCAACCTGTTCAAATTTAAATAGTTCCATGTCATGAGTATGCATAGGCATACTATCTGTGTCCAGTCTTTGGAGAGAGGCTGTGGCAGCCACATGCTCCATGTCAGGCATACCCTCTGCAACTCCAAACTGTGCAAGTTCATCACTGCCATCATTGTCAGAATTTACTGATTCTCCAGCATCAGACATTAGGTGCTCTGCTATGCTGGTACCAGTCTAACTTGTGATTGCACCAAGAAAACAGAAGAAATATAAAGAATATTGCAAAAAGATAACACAACTGTGAGGATAAAGTAGCTGTAAGTCATATCTTATATATACAATATATACAATATATACAATATGTACAATGTAGACAGGTAGAAAATGTAATGCAATCATGGTTCAATGAGATCACAGTAGGGTAATTAACACAAAAACACACAAAAAAAAGAAAATAACCCACTCTTGTCTTGCACACATTTGCATTTTTACATGCTTCACTATTACAACTTCTACATGGATCATATTCAACAAGACTTTTAATGTAAAAGGGCAAATGACAAGTGTGATAACATGGGTATACTGTTCTCCAAATGCAAAAGGTCAGAAGTACAAAGCTCAGTACTTATGGTCCACTTCCTATACATTACTATGCCAACATTGAGGTGGCAAACACTGTTTAACAAATCAGTGTTTCATTGTTGTGCCTTGGTTTTAGGATTCAAATCTAAGCATCCGCACTGCCAACATTTTACATGTGTAAGTCCAAAGCTGTGAAATTGTCATAGTGATTTATGAGTTTTTTTTATGTTTTATTTTTTGGCTTCATGCTTTGCATGATGTTTGGCATTGAACTTCAGTAATTGTCAGTGATGACTATCACTGAATGACAATCTACTTCTCAAGATAAAAGCTCAAAAATGTATTTTGCATATGGAAAAACTTAGCCATCAGTAGTGCAAATAGATTGTCAGTGGTATACTTTACTCAATACTCTGGACAGTAATTCCGGCAGAAAATACAACTTTCATGTAACTTTCTCAGTGGCTCAATGTACTAATGCTATATAAAACGAAAAAAAGTTGCAGGTATCCTTAGGTCAACAGCCCAATAAGAAGTCTCACTAAAACTCTTTAACGCAGATTTATTAAATAAAAAGTAAACGGCATTTTCACCGCTTTACTAAAGCAGCTTCCTCAGAAGAAATAACCATTCAGTAAAAAACGCGCTTTAAATACTGACAGGAAATGACACGACAACTTGACATCATAGTTTTAAAAGACTAATAACAATGCTTTAAAATGTAAAATCAACAACTTTTTTTAAAAATACGAGTTAACAAGTTGTTAGTGATATATTACATCTGCAAACCACTGAAAATATGAAAAATAAAGTGGTTAGTGTGAAAACCTTTTCAGTGTCGATAAAAGATACATAATGGAACACTTTTCAATACTTAAAATGGTCAGTACTAAAATATGCAAAACAGTGTTACCTATCTAAGATAACTTCTTAATTTTAAAACAGCTAAAATATTGCTGTTTTCATTAAGTCCTGGGGACCTGAATGCATCCAATTTAAGTTGCCATTCAATTTCCTGGACTTCTAAAATTAATGGGATGGGACCTCCACGAATGGTATGCGGTACTTGATCTATGCACATAAAAGAGAAACTATGTCCTGGATAAGCTGTAATATGCTTGGCTAATGCATTATTCTCCGATTCTTTTCTGATTGCATAATCATGCTCGTAAAAAAGGTCACGAGCCCTGCGGTCAGTTTTCCCTATGTAGAAACTTGGACAACAGTTGCAAAAGGCAGCGTAAATCACTGATTTTGATTCACAATTAAATTTCTGGTAAATCCGATATTTCCTGTTTCTTATGGTAAAATAATTACCAGTTTTTACTACTCTGCACCAGTTGCAAAAACCACAGGGATGCATACCTTGCCTACTAGGTTGTATGTGTGGTAAACTACTTTGTAGTAGCTCTTTCAAGTTGTTACCTCTCTTATATACTACTTGAGGTCTGTGTCCGAGTTTTTCTACTAGGAAATTATTATTGGAAATAAAAAAACAATTTTTTAATATAGTTGACCAAATGTCCTGGGAGTTTACACTAAATGTTGTTATAAAACTCAAAACATAAGGTGTTTTAGTATTTGTTGTAGGAATCTCCCCTATATGGCTGGTGGTCACTATACTAGAGCATTGGGCTATGTGTTCTTTGTTAGTTAATGTCTTGTTAAGAATAGGCTTGTAAAACCCTTCAGTTCTTTTAGTCTCAACTTCCAGTATAAGATTATCCAAAAGGTCAGTAGGGTACCCACGGTTAAGGAACATGTCCTTAAGAAGTTCACATTCAAGTTTAAAACTAGATGTAGTACTGCACATTCTCACAGCTCTCACTAGTTGACCCTTAAAAATAGATCTTTTTTGTTTATAAGGATGGAAGCTAGTGTAGTGTAGCATGGAATTGCAGTAAGTAGGTTTTCTATTACCATTTATAGAAAACCTACTTACTGCAATTCCGTGCTACACTACACTGTTTACATTTTATTTAATAAATCTGCGTTAAAGAGTTTTAGTGAGACTTCTTATTGGGCTGTTGACCTAAGGATACCTGCAACTTTTTTTCGTTTTACAACGTTTTTTCTCTACTTGTACTACTAATGCTATATGCTCTAAAGAGCAGCCCAAACAATGCATGGTTTGAATTTACAGTAGGAACATTGTGATATTTGGGGGCCACAAAATATCTTCATTGCATGAACTACACGCTATATAAAAAGTGAATGTTACAACACAAGTGAGTGTAACGGATGATAAAATAACTGTGATCTTTGTCACCTGCATATTACATAGTAATAATAATAACAGCATGCTTAAATATGCATGGTGTTACAAACAGTTCTTGTACAAACTATGAGGAAGTTCAATTAGCAACTTAATGATTTGGGAAATATGGAGAATTCAGCAACATACTTTAAAAATACATCTGAACATGGTTTCTGGTAAATAATACTTTTCATTTGACAAGTGAACATTGTGCAATTATATACTGTGTAGGACATCATCTTTCATAAACTCAGTATGGCCTCTTCAATAAGTCTTATAACATGAATACACAATGATGTCAATAAAAAACAAGTTTTCATGTGACAATCACTGTTAAACATGTAACTGTTTAATGTATTATGGTAATACCATAGGTGCAGGGTTCACATCTTGATGTTTTGTTGTGTGTGAAAATAGGGATTTTTACTGTCGACATTTTACTTGTGTGTATATATATATATATATATATATATATATATATATATATATATATATATATATATGTCTGTGTGTGTGTGTGTGTGTGTTGAGAAGTAATTACAATGATTAATGATGCAACATTTTTTAGCTTCATCCTTTGCACAATGTTTGACATTGCACTTTGAGACCCATCAGTAGTGCTCATCACTGAACTGCAGTTCAATTCCCCAGGCATGACTTGTGCAGATGAAACTGGCAACTGTGCACCTCAGTCAGCACTCTTGGCAGTACTGAATGCAGAGAAAATGCACCCATCATGCAACTATCTCTCTAGGTCAACATGTTAATACGATAAGCTCTGAAGAGCAGCACAAGCAGTGCAGCATTTGAATCCACATTAGGGATTGCTTTATGTGTCAGAATAAAATTTGTCATTTCATTTTTTTCTGTACTTGAACCTGAAGTACACTGTCAAGTTAAAAGATGAATATTGCAACACACTTGTGTGTCTAATGGATGCTAACCACGTTTACTGTGATCTGTGTCAAATGTGTTTCTCATATGATCTTACTAAAGTTAAAGTACACTTGCATATGCAAGATGTTACAAATACTTTTTGTGCAAATATATGACGCTTTACAATTAACAGCATCAGGGGCTTGCAAAACTGGAAGTTTTCAGCAACACATCTTTAAGCATAAGGCTGAAAGTGATTTCAGTGAAATAAGATTTGTCATTACCCCAAGAGAATAATGCATATTTGTATGCTGTGTAGATTATCATGTCCTGTACACTCTTTAGGGCTTCTTCCTCAATATGTGTTATAAAATTAATGTTTCATGTGTTTAATGACTACAACAGTTCTTCACACAAATTCAGAATTTTGAAAGTGTTAATATTTTCTTGGCACTGTCAGTATGTAAGAATGACTGTAATGAAATGGAACCTCATATCCTATGGCAAAAACTAAAAAGAATACATATGCTAAGACTTTGCCATCTGCTGTGGAAATATGCTTGGCTTCAGCAATCATCAGTTAGCATTACAGACTTTACAAAAGTGAATGCAATAGAAACTTTTCTACAGAAATACATGTATGCCTCAAATTATTAATCCAATAAAGGAACAACTCAAACTGTAACAGTTACATGGTTGTCAGAATTAGGTATATCTCCAAATCATGTTCAAAACTGTGCACCTCAATTTATGACCTGGCAATGTCAGGTATCTTATGGGATTAACATTTAATACAAAAAAGAATTTCATTTTCCTTTTTGTCATGACTTTGAGTCCCAGGTGCTATTACTCACAGATTTGTCAATTTATGTGCTACAAAGGCATTATGTCCTACTTACATAAAGACAGCACTGAATGACAATAACATTAGTAAGATTGTGTCATATTTGTTATTGACAATGTTCTAATTATGACTGACAAAAAACATCATAGACAGCATGCCAGGCAGTGCCAATAAATCATTGAATTTATCTGAGATATCATTATTAAACCAAAGTTCATGAAGTCATCATGGAATGGTTGTACTTACAAAGGACACATGGCCAAGACTCAATGCCATGTTTCCTACCTAAAGTGGACATGGAAAGGATCATACCCAGATTTCATTCCATTCCATTTGTGAGCTTTGTACAGAGCAAATGCAATTGCCTAGCTTCTCTGTAGTTATGCACAATCCAGTACACATAAGGTCTGAATTGTGAGAAAATTCCTTTCCATTTTCCTGATATATTTGAGAAGATTTTGCAGGCAATGATGAGGGTAGTGCTCAGTTTAGAGAACAAAGGTGATGTCAGTAGGAGTCCAAGATTTTGAAAAACTCCACATAAAGCATTACAGCTGAAGGCTGCTGCAGGAAGACTATAACAAGTCCCAGTACAAGACTGAGGCTTGGAACAGCTTGGTAAAAGTTGTCACCAGTGCAAACTAGGAAACCATGTACTCAACGGCAATGTCATCACCATGACAGTGACTTGAAAAGCCACAAGCAGCACTTCCTTTTACCTATGGGAGGAAGATTTCGGAACAAATGACCCACCTGAGTTGCATAAGTATATTGGCCCATTACCAGCTGATACAATACCATGGGTTGCCAAGAAAAAAGATGTTGATTATTTTTTTTCTGTTCTTTATAGATTCTGAAGAGATAGAATGAAATAAGGAGGTACATTAGGAGAGACTGCAATGCTTCAGAGAGGCACAGGGTAAGTATGTCTCAGGAATTAATGATAGCCATTTAATGTTGTGTCTTTCGGCTTTTCACGGTTAGGGGTCACCACAGTGGAACTCCGGTCCGCTAATGATTGGCAGTTGATTTTTATGTACAGGCTTGCCATGCCTGACACACGACCTTCAACGAAGGTACACCCATTCACGCATGTCTCCACGCAGAAGATACTCTAGCTGAGAATCGAACCGGACAGCGTCTTACTGTGAGGTGACAATGCTACCGCAGCACCACCACCATTTAATAACAGGTCTAAATTTGAAATCACTTTTTCAGTTCTGATAACATCTGCCCATAATTGCTCGACAGAGTGACAACTGAGTAGACATGCTCTATATATAACAAACATACATACATGCATTCTCAAATAGCTTTTCAACATTGTATTAGACAATGTTTCAGTCAATGTAGCTGTGCGCGTAGATTCAAATTCAAGCAGCAGCAATTAGTGTGTATTACCTAAAAGTTTATTATTCTGTAATCAGTTAATTATAACACTGTAAGAATTTCATATGGCTATATTATGAGTTGGAATCCATAAACAATATGGGCAATAGTCACACAGACCTTTGCTTATTGTGTGTAATAATTATGAGATTAATTTGTGTAGTTTATTTTTATTTTTATTTATTTTACATTTGTTGACCGGGCTAGTCTAACTGGATACATGTCCATTTTCAGTAGAGGCCCGGGGAGAAAAGCTCGAACACAAATACACAATATAGTATAAAAGTTGTGACAGTTCAAGCATGACGCAATTGTTATTAAGAAAAGTCCAATACTGTTGTAGCAGTACAAGCTTGATGCAGCTGTTATTAAAAAAGTACAAAACTAATGGTGAGCATAATACTAATAGTAAAGGTAATATACAAAAAGTTGTTTACTTTATCCATGTATACATAGAATTAAATTGGAAAACATGATTTATATGAATCGGTAAGGAGAAGTCAGTAGTTAGTGCAGTTTAATATTAGGTGAAAAGTATACATAGGTGTAAAGTAAGAAAGTTAGTCAGGGTTAGTACAAGGGCATAACCAGTAAGTCCTAAGAAATAGTTTTAGTTTCTGTTTAAAAAGTGTTATTGAGGACAGAGATAGGAGTTCAGTGGGAAGTAGGTTCCAGTGTTTTCCTACAGAATTAGAGAACAAAGAATTTCCTGCTAAGTTGTTTGATCTGCTAGTACTAATAATTAGTTTATTAGAGGAGCATAGATTCTTAAGATTGTTGTAGGGGGTAATGAGAGTAGTGAGTATAGGTGTATTGGTGGGGTGATACAGGCTCTTATGGGTAATAGCAAGCTGGTGAAATAGAAACTGATTTTGGAACTCTAGCCATCATAATTGTTTTAGGTTGCTACAATGATGAGTTCTAAAAGGAGAGCCAGTGGCAAATCTAGCAATATTATTATAGGAAATTGCCAGTTTGTTGAGGTTGTTTTTTGAAAGATTAGTGTATATAGGTGAAGCATAGAGTAGAGTGGAGATTAAGTGAGTTCTGGCTATAGCGGTCCTAGCTAATGGTGTAAGAAAGGGTTTGATTCTATAGAGGGATCCCAATTTCTTGTTGACTGTTTTTATTGCACTGTTAATGTGAGTATCAAAGTTAAGGTTGCTATCTGTAGTTATTCCTAAACGTTTGGTGATTGGGTCAGGAGATATGAGAGTGCCATTTGTAGATATGAGTGTGAAGTAAGCAGGGGTTGACTTACAGGTTGGAGTAAAAAGTAGAAGTTTAGTTTTTTTAGGGTTCAGTAGGAGGCAGCAGTTTAAAAACCATTGTTCTACTGTATTAAATGCTTTTTGGGTAAGGGACTGTACCTCAGAAGGAGAATTAGCTGAACAAATTATAGTGGAGTTGTCTGCGTATTGAATACAGGTGGCATGAGGAATTGCTAAGTGGAGGTCATTAATAAAAATGGAAAATAGCAGTGGGCCTAATATGGAGCCCTGAGGAACACCAAGGGAAATGGGGAGGTGTGTAGATAGATTGTTGTCCCATAGTACAGTCTGTTGTCTGTTGTCTAAGTAAGATTTGAACCAATTTAAGGCTAAAGGTTCAAGAGAAAGGGATTTAAGTATATCTCTAAGGAGCTGGTGATTAACCATGTCAAAAGCATTAGATAAATCTATAAAGACTGAAGAGGAGAGAATATTGTTGTTACGGTTTTTGTTTATGCAGTCTGTAAAGGATAGCAGTGCAGTGGTGGTACTGTGGTATGGTCTAAATCCATGTTGACAGTTGGCGAGTAAGTTATTTTGGATAAGATGGTTAAGTAGTTGCTTATGGATGCATTTTTCTATTATTTTTGCCAGTGGGGAGAGTAAAGCTATTGGACGATAGTTTGAAAAGTCATTGGAGTTACCACCTTTATGTAGGGGGATGATGTGCGAGATTTTCCAGATAGATGGGATATTTCCTTTTCTTATGGTTCTGTTTATCAGTATGGAAATGAGGAAGGCTATGGCTCCTTTTTGCAGGTATTCTGCTGGTAGTTGGTCAGCAGAGGGGGTGGTCGGTTTTAGTTTTTGGAGAAGAGAGCAGATAAAGGAAGTAGAAACAGATTGTAACTAAAATGATAGAAGTGGGCAAGTAGGTGAGGTTACTAGATTAGAGGTACTTGGAGATAACTGACTAGCCAGAGTTTGGATGGCATCTGTAAAAAAAGAATTGAAGGTGTTGGCAGTTTGTGTTGGATTCTCATGGTTGGAGCCTTGGGGGTTAGGTGTAATAGACTGGCCTGGGTGTAGTAGTTTGTTAATGCTAGACCAAAACTTTTGTGGATTCTTTTGGTGAGTTTGTTGTGGCTGGAAGTAAAAGTTTTTTTTTTATCTAAGAGGATAGCTTTTTTTGTTGTATTTCTAATTTGTTTAAAGTATTGGTGGTCTGTAAAATTTTTAGTAGTGCGCCATTTAGTCCAAGATTTGTTTCTAAGGAGGATTTTTTGCCTAGTAGCTATTGTGAGCCATGGGGCAGGTTTAGCCTTATTTCTAATGGAGCTTGATGGGGCATGGTGGTCAAGGATGGCTAAGAATGTGGAATTAAAGTTTAGCACACATGTACGGCTGCACATTTATATGTGGATGTGACAAATCCCAACATATGTATCTGCTAGAACTGCACTAAGGAGCTCAGCCCAAGGAGCTGTTGCACTGGTACCCACCAGGGGTAGTGCCAGTGGAGGAGGTTCTTACATCATCCATCAAGGGTTGACAGGGCTTGTGGAGTAGATAATGGAGAGGGGCCTTGGTGTCTGCGTCAGCAGAATGGAAACAGTCCTGTATCAAATAGCCAAATCGATGCCCTCTAGTAAAAATGTAGTATGAGTTCTCCTGTGACGTGAGCAGATAATACATTAAACTCTAGATGGTTGGTTTCCATAGGCAGATGTTTGAATCCAACTATGACTAACTAGCATGAATGTGTGTGACTGTAATGACAGGTAGTTCTGGCATGGTTAACTTATTTGTTGTATACACTTCCACTCAGGAAAAAAGTTACACAGGGAGAGGTGTCCCCTAACAATTTCAGTCTCTTTTAGGCCAAACATCTGCTTTCCATCTCATTGATGAGGTTATCCCTTCAAATGTGTTCTTTCTCACACTAGTAGTAAGACTTCTGCTGTGGCATAGGCAGTTGATGCAGTGTTCTCTAGATTATAGACTATGATAGATAGGTGTTTAAATCCAGCGATGAATAACTAGTATGAGTGTGTGTGACTATAGTGCTAGATAGGGGTTGCTTATCCAACAGATCTTGAGTGCACACTTACTCTCAGTGTAAATGCTTACAAGGGGAAAGGTCTCCATCAACTCTTTCAGCCACTTTTAAGTCAATAACTTGCCTTGCCACACACTGATGAGCTGCTTCCTGCCTTACAGTTGTAGTAAGAATTATTCTGTGGTGTATGCACATAATGCAACATTCCCTAGAATGTGTATTTTGATAGGCAGGTGTTCAAACCTGGTAATGTATGTTTGCACAACATAGACAGGATGGTATTGCCCAACAGATGCTAAGATGGTTGACTCACACTTCTTAAAGCACTGACATGGCTAAAGAATTTGATCCTTCAAAATTCATTTTGTCCCAGTCCCCTTCAATAAACACATCACACCGAATGACTTTTGACGACCTTTATTAAACATTCATAACATAGCTTTGATAATCATTTATTAACAACTGAAACAGTGTAGTTGATTTTAATCACAACATAAACATCCATGTAATGTTAATCAGGACAGCATGACCTACTCATCCTGCTCCTGTAAACAGCGTCCATACCTCTGCTCGCTTACTTTACTTCTGAAGCACCATCCCAGACTCACTTCATATCCAATTTATTGAATTATCCATCTGACTGTTTACTTATGAAGCAGCATCCAAGACTCACTTCATACACCATTTATTGAATTACCTTCCAACAAATAAGCCGCATCCTTACCTCCGCTTATTTTTTTAATGAGCAGCCTGCAGCTGCTCACTTTCCTTTCCCAAATCCTTGAAATGACCATCCAAACACCAGAGGGGGAACAGAAGAGGGCAAGCCTGTCCCTCTTTTCTGCCTACCCCAGTTGATAAAATAAAAACAATCCCCACCAATCCACCACAATAAAAGGGGAGGTAGGGTGAGTAGCAAGTTCATGCCAAAATGTGATTACTTACCTAGCTACACTTGTCTAAACCCCTTAAGCCCCTCCCCACCCTTACCTCATTTCCTCCAAACATCCCTTCTTCCATTTTAACCCTTTCCATTCCCCAACCCTTTAATACCCACTAGTATATTTATCTAAACCCCCTTCTGAAGATGTCCCTGGACAAATTAGTTTGTTGCCAAGTTGCCAAAACTCATTTGTCCCGGTCCCCTTCAATAAACACATCACACCAAATGACATTTGATGACCTTTATTAAACTTCCATAACATAGCTTTGATAATCAACATTTATTAACAACTGAAACAATATATTTATTTAATGAGCGGCCTCCAGCTGCTCACTTTCCTTTCCCAAATCCTTGCAATGAACATCCAAGCAGCAGATGGGGAACAGCCTGCCCTTCTTCTCCACCAGCCAGCCTGACCAGGCTTTTCCTCCTCTATCCTACCAGAATTTGCAAATCCTAACCACCCATATAAATGGGGAAGGGATGTTTCAGCCAAACATCATTCAGTGTCCCCCTCTTCAATAAACCCAACTGGATCCCTAACCATAACTTCAAAAGCTGTGTCACATAAACATTGAAAGCTGCCACTTGATCAACAATTAAACCAATGATCCCTTTCCCAATGTTAACACAATAACCATATTGTTGCATAACGCCTGTATATTAACTAACTCTAGCACATTCCATCTACCAGTATTAACTTCGTATTGAGCCCCAGGACTTAACCTGTCCTAGGCTACACCAAAAAACATTAAACCAAAATGCCAGGTGAAACCACCCATGCCAATTGTGTATCATCATCCTACATCAGCCCTATATAAAATCTTGCCACCCATCAACTATCCAATACAAGCATAACACATAATGACCATTGTAGCCTTTGTTGACCCTCAAACACTACCAGAATAATTAAACCTGGCCTAACCTAAAAGCTATAGAACCCCCTAACCCCATAAAATCCATATCCCAGTGCATATCCCAGCATTAACCCATCTTGAAAATAATCAAAGTCTGTCCCTCTACCCTCTCAATCTACCCTGATCCTTTACAAAATTTAATTTAATAGTAATCCTGATATCCAGCGCACTATCCAGTTATAAGCAATAAAACATTTAAAAGACCATCATGGCATTTTAGCAGTACAAGCACTACAAACCAAACTCATGCCATATTAAACAAATAAAAATAAACCCTAAACTTTCCCAATAAACCACAACCCCAACCCCTTAATTTATATCCCCCAACTGATCACATGCCTGATTTGATGAGAAATGGAAATCTCAAACACCCCTTAACCATTTGCCAAAAGCCATCCCTCCCAAATATCCCAAAGAGCACCAGAATTCTAAGTGATAAACTGCTTCGGTAAACCTCCTGGCAACATGGCCATGATTCAAGCAACTGAGTGACATGCAGCTTGAAGAAATCAACCGCTGAATGTCCCTACTCCGCTACTTGTCCTAGACTTCCCATTCAAAAGTTTCTTCCCCTTTGCTATCAATGCTTCAGGTAAGTTTGTCAAGCATAACCTACATCTGCAAGAACCCCAAAATGATGCCTCACAAGCTAATTAAAGTGTAAACACCACACACAGTTCCTCACGTATCCTACCTACACTCATGCTACACATGTACCAAACACTCCTATCCCTAAAACCTAAATCACATGGTACAACTGAGACTCACTCAAGTCTTAACTTGGTAGGAATTCATAAATTCATAAATTCCAGCGCCCTGGATCAACTAATCCATAGTCCCACCAGGGGCTCCAATATCCTAGACCTGGTCATTACCAACATGGGAAATTGATACTCCACACCTATAGTCATCCCCTCGTTAGTCAGGTCTGACCATAAGCTAATCACCCTTAACATCCACATCCCACCCCACCCCCCAGTAAGGAAACCTTCATAACAAACTTCTCCAAAGCCAACTTCATGCTACTCAAGTCAGAAGTGACAAACTTCATTACACCCATGCAGAGGGGAACTGAAAGTTCAACTGCTGACTCCTACACTAAGGCACTGTACGAGCACATCCACTCATGCATGAATCGTGCCATCCCAAATATGAGCACATCCACTCATGCATGAATCGTGCCATCCCAAATAGAACCAAGATGCTCTCACCAAAAAAAAGGAAGCCAATCTGGTGGTCCCCTGCCATAAACAAACTTTACAACAAAAGGAAGAAACTGTTGCAGAAAAGAGGAAAATCCCAGGATGCAAGAAAATCCCTTACCAGCCTCCGTAAGAAACTGAGATCCCTCATAAAATCCTCCAAAGCAAGTTACAAAAATAAAATTGCCAAAGATTCCAAAGACAACCACAAGGCATTCTATAACTATGTCAAGAATCTAATTGGTAATGCTCAGATCTGCTCTGAGCGAAATCAGAATGGCATTAAATATACTGATCCCAAGGATATTGCCAATATCCTGGCAGATCGATTCAGTGCCAACTTAACCCCCCTCTCACCCCCTAAATGGCCCATCTCAATCCCGGAAGATTGCCAAATTCTGGTAATAATGGCCACACAGGTAAAAAACACACTCTTCAAAGCTAATAATACAGCATCCATGGGACAAGATGACATCCCGGGCTATGTACTACATGAACTACAATATGAACTGGCACCTCACCTAAGTGTCATGTTTAATCATAGCCTCACCTCAGGTTTCGAGCCCACTGAGTGGCACAGAGCTACAGTTATCCCACTCCACAAGGGGGATCCACCTTGGATCCCAGAAACTTCAGTCCCATCAGTCTAATGAGCCTTATCTGCAAGGCCATGGAGCATATTATGATGGAACTTATAAACAAGGACATTGGCAACTTTGAACCACAGAGAAGGAATATCCAGACTGGAAATAGTAGTGATTGAGCCGCTTCATCTTCACATAAACACCTTCATCAATTGGTTAACTAATAAATTAATAAATCAGTTAATTGAAACCAATTAAAATGTAACCCTTTGATGTCCAAGTCCTACCTATTGCATGAGATATCTTTTCATAAGAAAATGCTAGCCCAACCAAATATTGGTAATAGTAATGATAAATGACAATAAATGTTCTTGCCCACATATGGATATGTGTTAACTTAATATAAATACAAATATAAATATAAAAATGAAAATGAATACCTATGTGTCTTTATACTTCATAAAATTATATAACTATAAATATGAATATAAATACAAACATAAATATTTATTTGTATAAATACCTTAATAAATAAATCTATCAAAAGAACACTGATACACTTGAAATACTACAAGTTCAACCTATGTATTATGTTGTTATTTTATAACATCTATTAAAATACACATAATTGAATAAATAATATAAATATTAAATATTTATAAATGTTAAAATATTAAAATGTTACACTATAAAATATTTAATAAGACCTTTTAAGTGTTGTTTCATAAGAATTTTATATTGTATATTAATATTATGTTTTATTTTATTTAAGCTTCAAGGTTGGTTTAATAGAAAGGTGGTCATTCATAAGCATCCAATTTAAGCTGCCAAATTAATTCTCTATACTCTAATAGAGATTCCCAGTCTCCCCCTCTATCATTCTTTTTCACCTCTTCCAATACCCAAAATTTAAAATTGGCATTCTCACAAATGTTTGTATGTCTAAATAGGGCATTTATTGGCAACTTTCAAACACTGGATCCCACCCAGTTTGTGTTCGTGAAGGGCTGATCTTGTCTCCTGAACTTGACTGACTTCTTTGAATCAGTCTCCAGAGCCATGGACAAGGGTAAGTTGGTCCACACAGCCTATCTAGACCTTCCCAAGGCCTTTGACACCATCCCCCACTCTGGAATCATAGATAAACTTACTAACTTACTAAGCTGGGCATTAATCCCTACATCACCCAATGGGTTTTTAACTGGCTTACTGATAGAACCCACACTGTAAAAGTAGCTGACTCCAAATCCAGCTCCAGACAACTGACAAGTGGAGTACCTATGGGTTCAGTCCTGGGACCACTCTTGTTTGGCATCTACGTCTCTGAAGTACAGGCCAACACTAAGGGACTCTGGCTAACAAAGTTCGCAGATGATTGCAAACTGGGAGCCATTACTGAATCCCCAAATGATGTGGATACTCTACAAAAGGGCCTTACAGAAACAGATGCTTGGTGCGAGAGCCATGGGCTCAAGCTCAATGCCAGGAAATGTATAGTTATCCCCTTTGGGAAAAAACATGTACCCGTGAATTACCATATAGGTGGCAGTATACTAAACACCGAAAGTGTGATAAGAGACTTAGGGACACAGGTGGACAGTGGTCTCACCTTCGATAACCACATCGCCACAACAGCCAGGAAATCCTTCTATGTGGCACACCTCATCACTAGGGGCTTTTCATCCGGAAAAAAAGGAGGTCATTGTCCCACTGTACTCATCCCTCATTAGACCCATTATAGAATACAATGCCCCGTTTGGTATATACTTCTCAAGACATCTGCAACAACTGGAAAGGCCACAGAAATGCCTCACTAAAAGAATCACAGGCCTAAAGCAGATGCTATATGCTGACCACCTAAAAAACTCCAGCTATACTCTGTCACATATCATCTACTCAGAGGCAATCTCTGCTTAACATACAAGGCCATGTCAAACCCAGAGCTGTTGGACATGCTACACTTAAAGAAATCCCAATCTCTCAGAGACACACACTCCAGTGATCTAAACCTTGTCATTACAATAAACAAAACATGCTGGAGGGATAGGTTCCTGACCCAGAGACTCCCCAGACTCTGGAATAGATTGCCCATACATGTCAAGCAGAGTGCCTATTTGGCCCTCTTCAAAAGGAACCTTGATGATTGGATGGGAAAAAGGAAATTAACCCCGGGGATCACGTCAGTTTCCCTGCTAGACAGGGGTCCAGGGAAGCAAATCGTGTGGGAAGAATTAGCCACGGAATTGTTATGGCTAGGCTTGTATAGGCCCTAGGGCTGATAGCCTAGTACCAACCTATGAACCTATGAACCTATGAAGGTGACCATAACAGAGTCTACTTGAGGGACAGCTTCCTTTCAGAAAACTATCTTTTGGAACAACACTTCCTTCAAGCTGCCAACTGATACCCACTCTGCACTTCCCCATCTGCAATCTCATTGGGATCTGCAACATCACTGCTTTCCATGCCAATGTCCAGAACCTCCAACAGCAGCATCCTCTGTCCAATCCACTTCCTTTAGGCCCACAAGCTGATCCTTCGTCATCTCTGCCAGAAATTCTGTACCTCCATCTGCTATTCCCTTGTTTCTGAGCAGGGTACTATTTCCTAACTCAGCCCAATGATACCACCTTAAGATCAGACACCAACTTCCTGTCTGATGGGGCACATCATAGACCCTCTACAAACACCATTTAAGCAACTGGATGGGTAACTAACTTCACCTCAAGGGTTCCACCCATCTGAAGGCATGGCTGAACTTGCCTGGCTTGTAAAAGCCCTGGAGCCATTCGCCTATTAACTTCCTATGGTGTTATGACTATTGTGACTCTAACACCTTTGTAGAAATCCCACACTCCCCATAAACAATCTCCAACACAGCTGTACCCTTCCAAAAGTAACTCTGCATGTACCCCCACACTACCCCAATTAATCACCTTACCTTTACAAATTAAACATGTCATTGTGAAAGACATTATCACTATGACCCCCCACCCTCTTTAATGTCTCTATAAGTTATCTTACAGATATGAAAACCCCTGCATAAAAAATCCAAAGTTTAAAGAATGCATAAATGAACTAAATTCCATCCCCTCTGCACCTCCAGGCAGAAATGTTCACGCACTGCAACATAGCAAGAAAATATGTGCCCATCCTGCCCTCAATTTCACCAAGGAAAAGTTCTAAACACAGCTATAAGTAACAGCTGGCCAACAACATAATATAGGGACAAATCCTAAGCTATTGCTCTTTACTACTTTAAGAAGCAGACAAAATAAAACAGTGTTACATCAGCGTACATCCCCAACATCCAATAACGGTCTCCCTTTCCCTGGTATGACATGACCCTTTGAGCGCGGGTGCTCGACAGCCCATTAAAGACCGAGTGATAGCTGTAACTCACCCAAAATTGCTCCCAGAAACATAGAAAACAGACAGAATTACAAGATTTGTGTTAAAAGGCATTTCCTGAAGGGTATGACAAAATACAACTATGTGTCCTAGAAACCCCCCCACAAGTTAAAGCCATTCCACTCATTCATAGAGTGGCCACTACTCCTGCCTCCCCAAACCCCAGGCCTCAACTGAAGAGAGATCACATCACACATCTCACAATAACGCAAGTGTAAGCCATTGAGTAACAACAGTCCTTCAATCATCCTGATGTTTTTTCAGAAAACACAAATGTTCCAACCAACAGACCAAATATGAGCAAAATCTAGACCTACTATCAAAAGCTGTGCTTGCCTTACCCTCCCCCATGGCTGTTAAAGCAGTACCTTCTTATTCTTCGCAATCAACTCCAAAAAAACAAGAAACACACCTAACAGTCCTCCAGACATTCCAATGGTTTCCTAGCAACAAACATTATAAGGAGCAGACCTTCCTCACGGCTGTTAATTCTTTGCAGTCAACTAAGAAACCATGAAACCCAAACACTAACAGTCCTCCGCACCAGAAACTTGGGGAGTGTCTATCCCCCCTAGTATAGCAGTGTTCCATTCAGCAAAGGCTTCCTGCAACATTTCGTTATTTAGAGACTTCAACCCTCTAAGCCACCTAGCGATTTTCTAGAAAACCTCAATTTGTATGGAACACTCCACACATTTAAGTTCAGATGGTCAAACACCACAAATGCATTGCATGTATCCTATGAACCTCTCATAACCAGAATATGACAAAGCCATAAAATAATGGCAGACCGTCACCTGCAGCTACATCCCCAATCCCCCCAAAACAAAACTTTTTCAGAACATCTGCAGGAGTTTAGCATAGTTTTTTTTTTTTTTTTATTATAATGTACACAAGCACCCATTGCCCTATCCATCCTAAAAAGAAACAGCACAAATTTAATGTGGGCAATATTGGTAGTCATTATCTTTGTGTGAGCCTGTCAACAGAACCACCTCATTGCTGCTCTAAATGATGCCAGAGCAAGAGGGTCAAGAAAACCAAACAAATCTGGACCCTTTTAAATTAACCTTTTATCACTTTAGGAAACTGATAAACCACAGGCTTACATTAGCATGTATTTTCTGAAAGGGATGAAGTCTAAAACTCAATTCTCATCTGAAGCTCACCTCTATGCTGTTGCTTCTGCCTTCAGCCCTTAGTGCTCCACCATCTAATATCCTGCACTCTAACCACTCTGGGAAGCACCTGCTGACTACAGTGACTGTCAACAATAGGAAGCCAGCAAAGAACCACCTGTAACCATACTAGCATTTTTTTTGGAAGATATATAACTTCTGTAGTCTTCCAAACTATGTCCTAGGAGCAGTAATATAAAGCAATAAAGCCTGGCAATTCACCACATTTTCTCCCACAAGCATTAATTTTTAGGAGGGCTTTAAAGAGACAGAACTAAACTTTGCCAAACTCATGGTAGTTATGCTTAAACACTGATTAGCACGCCTTTACTGAAGGATACCAAGCTGAAACTCAAATTGTGACTGGACCAAAATAATGGACAAATATGAACATTCGGCGAACCTCAGTAAAGTTGAAAGGTAACTAGAATAAGACACCATGGCAGACGTGCATGCACAAAGAGAAACACTGCTCTGGTAACCCATGAAAATACCACAGACCATCACCTGAGAGTCTGTCAAGCACCACCCCACCACAAGAAGACACGAGACACAATTCAGACACCAGCAATGTCCCTCCAAGCTCAAATCCTCTTCCTGAACTTACCCCATGGTGCAGTGTACCACAGCACACTCAACAAATGGAAAAGGGGGGGGGCTGAGCCAGATCCCCAACAGCTGAGCCATCCCCAGACCCTGAACAGCCACCCAACACCAGCCCCACATTATTAACTCATAATGAGACAGTGTTCACATACTTCTAAATATCTCAATGACCCAGTAACGCAGACAAAACTCCTTAATCACATATGAAAGCTGATAGCTAGATGAAGAAAATGCTGCTCACCATATGTAACAAAATATTACAAACAAAGCCTCACCCTCAGATCCTCAGAATGAATGACCACCCCACAGTCCCTAACCATAACTCCTTCAAACTGAACCACCATAGCACCGATCAATCTAACATCCCAGACAATACCACTATGTTAAACAACCACAAATACTAACATATCCCAACCCATGACTAACTAACCATTACTTACCTCTGCCCTGCCACAAGGGCTACCTGACCATAGCAGCAGTACCTAAGGTAGTCTTGGACACAAACCTGCACTGTAGAAAGTTCACTCCAAAATGTAATTACTTAACCAGCTACACTTGACTAAACCCCTTAAGCCCCTCCCCACCCTTATCTCATTTCCTCCCAAACATCCCTCCTTCCATTTTAACCCTTTCTATTCTCCAACCCTCTAATACCCACTAGTATAATTACCTAAACCCCCTTCTGAAGATGTCCCTGGACAAATTAATTTGTTGCCAAACCTCATTTAGGGGATACATGAACATTTCAAAACAATGCTTAAATCAGACCTTAAAGTGTGTGCTTTCTGACACCTGTAGTTTAAAGTCTCCTGTTGTAGAAGGAGTTACTGTGTGGACATAGGTAGTGCTTCAAATCCAGCTATCCTCACCCATTATGGTTATTTAACACCTTATCTGAACTGTGTAGTGATGGAGTCATCAAACAATGTGATGTGGATACATGGCTAACTCATTTGGAAAACTCAAACACATTTTATGTGAGTCATATAACTTCAGACACACCATTGAAGTCATCCATTTAAGTATGTGCTTTCTCAACACTCTAAACATTATCTCTTCCATGGCATTAGCAGGTAATATGCCATTGTCTAGATTGTGGACCTAGATAGGTATAGGTTGTAATTCAATAATGCAATTGTGGAACACAGTAGTGACAGTCAGGACTGCCTTACCCGGCTGATGGTGACATACAAACACAAACTATGAATGCTAAGAGAGATAAATGGTTTTGAGCCTCAGAATACATTTTAGGGGAGACATAGCAATTAAAACAGACTGCTGATGTAATCCCTTCAAGTAAGTGCTTCATGAGATTTCAGGTACAGGTCTCTATGTGGCATCAGTGATTGACAGAAAGCTCTCTGAACTATGACAACAGGTAAATAGGTATTCAAGTCTATCAAGGTGTAACTAGTGAGTGTGTAAAAAAAAATTGGTAACCCTCAGGACTGGATTCTCACAAACAACTGATGATTTCAGTTTTATTTAGTGTACACTTTTACAATTGGGAAGACACAAGCAAAACTGTTATTATCCCTTTAAATGAAGTAACATGCATTCCAACACAGTGCTCAGGTTACTTCCATTAAGTATTATTATTTGACAAGTGTAAATGAAGTCCTATGTGACCTGCACTGCGTATGTTCTAATCCAGTGGTGTGTGCCTTTTTTTATTTTGTTCACATTACAATGGGTACTGGCAAAAATGGCTTATTCTACAGATCTTCATGCATTTTCTGCTACATAGTGGTCACACAGTGCAACAGGACCTTTGTTGTGATACTTTGTTATGGCTTTGGGGTGGGTAGGTGATGTTCATCCAGTAATTGCTGTTTTTCCTTATGAACATGTCCAGTATAATGATATCATCCATTGTCCAACAGTTAGCACAAAGCCCAGTACATAATCAATGTTGTGAAATGCTCATTTCATTTGTTGTTTTGTGGCAAAAACTTCTGTGAATTTGCCTGTGGCAGCATTGCTCTACTGACATCTGGGCAATGCAATAATGACTGATGTGCAGAGGATAGCAATGTTGTTATAGGCTGGTGTACACTTGTTATATCTGACCTCTAGCACCTTTTACACTTCACTACTACCTGATGGTACTGTTGCACCTATCTGTGAGGTATGTTGCCCGTTGTGGTCCAGGTATTACAGTTGTGCTGCACGTTGCTCATCTCGGGAGACATTTCGATTTCTGACATGGCAGCATACTACCTTCAGAGGTGTACTATGTCAGAGTGCATTGCCTTGTGTGTGTTTTACAGCAGCAGAAACTGCACATGCAGGCCACAACTGCTTTACACTCTAGTACATATAATAAAATGCAGCTGTTGTCATTACACAATACTCACGTCAGGTAAATTTTTGTTGTGATTACTTCTCCTAGGGCTAACTATCATAGGTGGTCTTTCTTTCACACATACCTAATCATGTCCACAGGCATATACTGACTTTTGCAGACACTGAACCCTGACATCCCTGGACTGCCTCCACTTGATGTGTATCTTCTAGAATTTCCATCTTAGTATATTTCTCATGATATGTATCTCATCTCCATTATAATTACATCCCCATCTGTTCTACTTTGACATCTGTACCAATGAAGTGCAGCATAACCTGTAATTAATATGCTGTTCATAGTGACAGTCCTGTGTCTGTGGCTGGTCTTTGTGGATTGCACTGCCTACTGATTTGGGATGTCTTAACTATCCAATTCATACCCTTCCCAACATGCATGTTGCTGCCACAGCTATTGTTTCCACAATCAGTAGTTGTCTGTAAATTATATTCAGGAGTATTCCTTATTTTTCTCAGTTGGTCCACAGTTTTATTTATTTTTATTTTTATTTATTTATTTCATTTGTTTACTGGGAGATGTCCGACTGGGCCTGAGGCCCATTTTTAGTGGAGGCCCAGGGAGCAAAGCTCCATACATACAAATAGAAAGTATTGAACAATTAAGTTGAACACATATTAATTAGATTAACATTGTAGAAAGCAAAATCAGAAAAGTAATTAATTACATATTAATAATTGACAAGACTGATGAAAATTAAACAGCTTGACTGAACAGTGAGAACAGTGTGATACAGTTTGTCAAGAATGAGCAAAGGAGCCTCCATAACTGTTATCAGACAATATTGCTAAATGAAACTGAGTGCTGAGGCAAGTTAGCTTTCAGCAGTAAAATAAAAGTAGCTGTGATAAAGAACTAGTTTAGGGTGATGTACGGGAGTAGTAGGTGGTCTAACCATGTATATAGTTTCTCTTTATCCCTGCATTGTTATTTCAATACAAGCAAGGTAATGCAATTTGTTCTTTTGTGTTAACTGCATATCTGTTCTAATATCATAATTTCTTCATTTTAGACATTTACTGCCTATGTTTTATTATCAAATATACATGCCAATACTACTGAAGTTCGTTTGTATCCACTACCTATACTGACTGCAATGTCCTATTGTACCGTGATTCCTTGACAGCTGGTATAATACATCTCAACTTTTCATGATTTACAGGGATATTTCTGAGTTTGGCTCCAGTTTTAGCTCTGTCCATCTTAATCCCTTGTATAACTGGTGACCTATGGAGAAAGGTGTTGAATTGTACTTAGGTAAATAATGGCACTAATTACTTCAGAAAATGTATATTAATTCATATTCTCTTACTCTGTCAACATCTTGACTTGATAGTACTCATATTTTAAAAAGTGTCCATGATGGTCCCTGATTATTTCTAGATTTGTCCCTCATTCTGATGAGGCTAGTTGCTGATTCAGTTTGAAGCTATGACTGGCATAGTTCGCCTACCTTTCATGCATTCCAAGTTGCCCCATCTACTGTTGTATCATTTGAATGTACTGAGCTTATGTTTGCTTACCATCCTGTGTTTACATTGTATCCATACTCCCTGCTGCACCTCAACATAGCTGTGAGTATGCATTCTGACCATGAGAGGGTGCTGTTCCACAGCCACTCCACAAGTAGAGTAGCTTGGAGTCTTGTGTATTCAATAAATGCTGCTTGCCGTTGTGCACCACCAGCTTATTGTGTTAGCTTCAGTGTGACATGTACACTCTGTTACTGAATCTCTAGGCAAAATACTGAAAGGTAGTCAATTGCTTTTTTTTTTTAAATAAAACCTTCTTAACAATTTAACTTACAACTCTTACAATTAAAACATTAGTAGCATGTCAAACAATGACAAAGTTCAATAATGTAAGGGACATATATAATGCATGTTTTATGCTGGATGGAAGGAAAAACAAATACAATGTTGGTTGACTAAGATCTGCAGAGCAGGTGAACTAAGTATTTATAGTATCTGCCTGAATAAACTATTTCTGTGTAACTTTACTTTTTATTTATTTACCGTCCCTGGTGACATAAATCCATCAATATTCAGCAGTACGTAGTATTATGTTTTCAAAATCCTATATACTGGGATTACAGATTTAATAAAAAAGAGTTGGTTTATTTGAAATATGCCGTCATATCCTGATTAGATGCAAAATATAAAGAAAAGAATCAAGGGACTTGGAACTGACTTTACAGGCAAGTTGTTAAAAACATTTCGGAATAGAAAAGTTCAGCATTTAGACTCTACAAACACTATAGAAAACTCAGAAATCAAGCAAGAACTTAATGTGAATCATGGTATGTGACTGAGAAACTCATATCAAATACACTAGGCACAAGGAAGCTACTGATTGTAGGGGATGTATAGTGAGCTGATAGTGGTGCAGAAATGACATGTGGAGAACGCAGAACATTGTGAAGTAGATTGATATTATATGAGGCATGCACATGCTGAGTCACTCACATCATTTCCAGCCAACAAGGAGTTCTGTGGCCCTTCTCTACTTTTATAATATATTGTTCCTAACACTGAGGACACTAGAATCATTAAGTGCACATTCCACACTTATATACAGTAGATCTAGCCAGATTCAAATTGACCATGTTAACTCAATAATTCAGCAACATTGGTAATTACAAAGCAACATTAGTAGCATTTTCCTCCTTAATCTGTCCAGTCAGCTCATAGGTGGTTGCTTGGCTATTGTTCCAAGAGCAACTTTAAGCCTAGCCAGGCATACCCCAAATTACCAAAATATTGCTGGCATGAGTCAATACACCAACTAATTTTATGGCTATGATACAGGCAGGCTGTCCCTGTTTATTAGGGATATAGGTGCCAAACCAGGGGTACATTTCTGATCTCCTATCCATTGGTCCAACTTACATTATGTCCTGTTTATGTTGCAGATAAGGTTTAGGTCCTTAGAATGGGTATTACTAGTGCTATTTGCTTTACAGATTTGCAAAAAAAAAACATCAGTGTGGAATTAATGGATGCCTTATTGGCTTGGCATAAATTGCCACACAGCAGTCTGTAGGAGACTGAATAAAGGGATAGGGCTTTGAGTTCATTATCTTAGCACTTGTTATTTACTTCCTGTATTATTTTTATGAGGAACCTCTGTGATCTATCAAGTTGTTCCAAGTGCCTGGTCAGGTACATGCAGAAGGTTATGTTGTACTCAATGATTGGTCTGATGAGAGCCAAGTACGGTGGAACACTGACCCCACTGGATCTGGATGACATGTCCCTACCTATACGTTGGTGCAATGTGGGATGATTTTCTCACCACAATAGACATAAGGTGGCCAAAGATCAGGATACTGTCAACATGCATTCCCTGATCCCTGCCCATTGGGTCTACTTTTAGGGATATTACCAACGTAGCAATTTCCAAAGTTGGCTAACTTTTCAAAGGGTACTGTTAGGCTTTTTTTCACACTGAGCTTTAGTCCGTGACTCTGGCTCCAGTAGTTTATCTGCATCAGGCCTTCTTGAAGACCATCTCTATCTTTAGGGGATTCAGTGATCATGCCTAGTTTGCAGTAGTCTGCAAACTTGGTCAGACAGAGTCCTTTGACTTTTGCCTTGACTTCAGAAAAATAGATGACAAAAAAGAGATCCTAGAACTGATCTGTGTAGTTCATGTCAAAAGCTGGATGATTTGCTTACCTTCGTTAGTAGTAAATCTAGACTTACTATTGATGATTGTATCTGTGCAATCGGCACAGCTTGAAGAACTGTTGCTACATATATAAATTTTATTTGTTTATTTATTGCCGTTGTTTACCGGGAGTGTCTGACTGGGCAAAACAAAAACAAATAAATGACTGGACTGGTGAGATAAATATGTTAGGCAAAGAGCATATAGAACACATTTAGGAAATTATGTGTCTATTGTCTGTAAAGATCATTCAGCCCCATTGAAACAAGACAATGCCCCTGACAAGGCTGGAATTCTGCATACAAGCAATCAGCAATCTGAGGATTAAGAGCATTTAGAAAGAAAGAAAGAAAGAAAAATAAGTTTTCAGCAATTAAGAAGGAAGAAAAGTAAAATGATACATTTCTGTAAAGAGAATGCACACTAAAAAGGACACTGCTTTGTTATGAAATGCACAAATTACAGGGAATGGTAATTTTTTTTCTATCAGAAAGCATTCAGTCTACAAAAAAAGTCAGCTTTTTTCAAAAAGAGAAGGTAGAAAAAAGAGGCAAGGGGGAATTGAAAAGGAAGCCATCAAAACTGAATGTGGAAGGGTTGATGAACATTACTATATATAAAAAAAAAAAAAAGATGAGAAAGACAGACATTAACAACATGGCTCAAGCTGTGGATGTACAAAGCCAGCTGGATGAGAACTGTATGCTTGGAAATGTAATACACAATGAAAACAGTGAGATTAATAAGGCTAATGGTGATGAAGATCATTCCTTTGTAGCTACTGATAGAGCAGATATTATTGAATTAGAAGTTGAAATTCTTCAGATCTGGTCTGAAAAGATATTCATGTAATTGCAGAGTCAGTTATTAGAGGAACTGATTCTTACATTTGCAGAGAAGACAGAGATAATCGAATAGTGTTATGCTTGCCAGCAGCGAAATAGAGGATATGGGACAAGCCTTAGAACACCTTAATGTAGGGAAGCACAGATCTCTTTTTACTCATATTGGTACAAATGATCTTATCCATGACAACTCTCGGATTTTAGTAGGGAATTTATAACTCTTTTAAATAGCATAGCTTATACACATATAAGGATGTATTTTTCACAAATTACATATAGAAAAGAGTATCAGTTCACAATGAATGAAAAGATATATTGAGTAAATACCTACATGAAAAATTTCCCTTTTTTAAAAAAAATGGAAACGTGAAGTGCATCCAAACCTTATTTTGGGCACACATGTTCAGAGGATGGTGTGCATTTGCCAAGATTAGGGAAAATAATTTTTACAGCAGGCATTTTGCAATATTTGACAAACATAAGGCAGGATTTTTGCCAGGTCGAAAATTTAACAGTTTACAGATAGTAACATTTGATGCGTCTCTGATGGTTGTAATGCTAGGAGCATTAATAATAAAGTTTTTTTTTTATTGGAAAATTTGCTATGTTCCCACAAGATTGCTATTGTTACTGTTTGTGAAAGACAGCTAAAGAACAATAACTGGCAACCAGTTCTGTCAGGGTATAATTTTTTTTTACTGTAACAGACATTCTAACAAAAAATCAGGTGGGTGTATTATGATCGATATTGAAGATAATTATGATACCTGTGATTACTACATGTTCAATGATAAACACCAACATTATTGTATATGTAACTGTGACAATAAAGACAGCCCTGGAACATATAACAATTGTTGGAGTGTATAGACCACCAAAGCCAAGTGCTGATGATGTAGAGGAACTCATACATTTTTTTGGATGCAACAGGAGGGAAGAATAACTGTGGCTGAGGATTTAAATTTACCAGAAACAGACTGGAATAATACTGATTCAACTACATTAGTGAGGAAATTATTTGCAATGTATGCTCAGCAACAACAATTGCTTTAAATTGTAAAAATACCTACAAAGGAATGGAACATATGAGAACATGTTTGTGCTCCTAAAGGAATTACTGTTATTTCTTGTTGAGTTTTACCACCACAGATGTGCAGTTATCATGGGATTATAAAGGTTAATTTGCTGCTAGATAATTCAGCCAAATTGAAATCTAAAGCAATACAGAGAAGACTAATTACAGATTATATGGCAAGAAAACAGTCACAGTGTATAATTGGAATGATGTGTTTAATGAAAAAAAAAAACTACAGAAAGAATGTGAGAGTTTTGAAGGAGAAATTATTTGTTTGCAAAAAAATCAAAAAAATGTTTAGCATCAGGATCTAGGCATACAACATCAGGGGGATATATTTCCATAAGAACAATATACTTGATTGATGTGAAAGACAATATATATATATATATATATATATATATATATATATATATATAAAATGTGAAAGAGGTCAAACTACAACTTTGAAAACTGAAATAAACAAACTGGATGAACAAATTAAGCATAATGAGAGACAAGATCAAGAAAACTTTGAAGGAAATTTATATAAAGATGAGTATAATAGGAAACAATTTTATACATACTTAACATATAGAAAAAGTAAAAGACATACAAATTGATAAACTTTGTGTAAATTCTAAACTTTATTATCCAATACAGCAGATTATAGATATAATTGCAAAATCTTATGCAATGCAGTTTGGCTCCACAAAGGGGTTGACGAGTTGTCCTAGTGGCATCCAGGTAACCTCAGATACTGGAATCAAATTAAATTATATTGAAAAAGAACTGCATTAACTGGATCCAAACAAAGCACAGAGAGGAGACAGAATTAGTAATAATGACCTGATAACAGTTCAGCAAGAACTTACAGTACCATTATATCTATTTATTAGGTCATATAAATATGGGAAGATTCCTCAAGACTGGAGACATGCACTTATTAAACCTGTCTTTAAGGGACAGCGGAGTTGGACAAACTCTACAGACCCTTAAGTTTACCTTCCTGTGGTGGAAAGACAATGGAGAAGGTAATATTGGATAATTTATTGTCAGAATTGGAAAAGTTGAGACGTGAAACCATTTATCACCCTGCATATGTTGAAAATAGATCTATTACTACCGGCAACATGATTTTCTATAACAATATAATAACAATTATGAATGATAAATTGTGTTATGATATAATTTATATAGATTTAACTTCAGCATTTGACAGGGGCATGCTCAAAACAAGAATTAATAAATTAGAACAACTAGGTATTGATGTACTCTTGGTAAGGTGGGTCTGCATGGCTTACAAATAAGACATGGCAAACTTCATGCAGCAATTGGACAGGTGAAATTCTTGGTCACAGTCAGGGTGTCCCTAAGGGTTCTGTCCTAGGTCCTTACTTGTTTAGATTGTATCTTTCAGACCTATCATTTTCATCTGAGGTTTTCTATGGTCTGTATGCAGATGACTATGGAACCAGGAGCACACATTAAGACTCCAAAAGAGCAAGAAATGCAGCCAATGACAGCGCCTCAAATGGAAGCAGTTCTCTTTATTGGATACAACCTCAAAAAACCTTAAGCGCTTTCATCCCCCATAAAATTACATGGGACTTCTTCAGAACAAAGACCATCTGGATAAGCCAGGTTTAAATATTACTATTCAAACACATGCTCAGCCAATCAAAGTTAAAAAGCAATAAAACAATTATAAAGGTGAATTATCCCTCAAAGTGCCTGAATTTTGGCAAATAGTTTATGCGAGTATATTAATTTAGGCAAGGATATGGTCATACATTATTTCTTTAAACTTTCTACAAATCTTTCCTATCTAAAATACATAATTATGTTCTTGGCCTATCCAATTGTTTTCTAGTGGATTTTTAAATGATCTATCCTCTACTTATTGCCCCTTCATTAAGATTAGTGGTAAAAGGGAAGCTGGTAAGAGCTGCCAGGATGGGAATTGATGACAATGATTTTATAGCTGAAACCAATTTCATTACAGGCATGTTTAGGAGAATGGGTCATCCTGAACACTTATTAGAGAAAGTAAATACAGAAGTTCAAACAAAAAGAGTGTATGGGATATTTAAGCCTAACTCAAGTCAACAGTCCACATTTTGCAATAATGAACATGTAATAGGTGTTAGTAATGAAGGGGCAATAAGTAGAGGAGAAAAAGAAATAAAGACTTTCTCCTTCATCATGACATTTAATAAAGATAGTTTAGCTGTGCTAAAAATTGTTAACAAAAATTGGTCCCTCTTCAATTCGGACTACATGACTGTAGAATGATGAGGCGCTAAGCCATTTATAGTTCATTAAAAAGGATAGATCATTTAAAAATCTACTAGAAAACAATTGGCTAGGACAAGAACATAATAACAGGCCCTCTGGGAACTTTAAATATGGGATATGTAGACAGTGCCCCAATGTTATTAAAATAGGGGAGAAATTCAAGTTGGGTGACTACCAGTGTAATATACATGGGGCTGGATTCAGGAAGACCCACACAGAGTGTGAGAATAGTGCAGGAGCTGCTGCACACAATATGTCCGTCGAGCGATCGAGGATTGAGCTCCCAGGACATGCACGAGCACTCCTACACTATTCCTGGCATGGACACCATTGCTATACGCTAATTACCTCATTTGCTGGTGAAAACTATGCAAATGAGGTGAATTAGCAATCAAGGAAGCAGGCAGTTGTCCATGCCTGAACAAAGCAGAAATGTATTCAGCTAGTAGCTGAATACATTTCTGCAAACTAAAAAACGGAGGCATGACAGCTCGAAAGAAAGCATGTATTATAGATAGCAGGCATGCCAATGGCCAACTATATGTCCATTGGCATGAAAAATAATTTACTATTTAAAAAATAAAACTTTTATTTTTTTTGGATAATCTCGGCTGTTTAAGCATAGGGCAGCGGCATGCAGACAGGGTTGTGCCAAAAATTGAAAATAAATGTGAAAAGGCAATTTTCACTGAAATCTGCATTTTGCCATTATAATCAGTGGCATGCAGAATGAAAACAATACCAGGTAACAGTAGCTGTTAAGGGGAACGGCTCAGTGTGAGTGCAGTAACTATGGAGTAAGGCAGTGGGGTATGCAAATGAGGGGAATCTTAATGAATCACAAATTTCTTCTAAATGTCAGACTATACCTAACTTTGTAGGTGCTCTAATACGGCCGTATAAGCATGAGAAGTAAATGACATCAAAAGGGGGTGTGTCATGCTTGCTGTAAGCACATTGGAGTACTATTGCCCGGGTCTGGCCTTAGCTAAGCTCAGCTAAGCTAGGGGGTGTGTCTGAGCCTCTAATGTCTTACACCATGAAATGAAGAATGTGTTCATATCCAAGGAGGGACATTTCTGCTAAAATGTGTTTACCTTAGCTAAACAGGTGTGCGTGGTGCACACTGGGACTTAAACAAACCAGAAAAAAAAAAAAAAACACAGGAAATGGCAGCACGGTATATATGTAAGCAAGGATGTGTGTCCAAGGCTGTATAGCCTTGTTTACCTCACCTAAACGGATGTGCGTGGTACACTCTGGGATTTAAACCACAAAAATAAAAAAAATACAGGAAATGGCAAGTGGAACAAGAAAAAAAAGGGAAATAGCAGAATAGAGGCACTCAAATACAACTAGTAGAGCTGACAGGTGGAATGTATCATACTCAGCAGATCACACAGGCAGCATCTGCAGCACACCACTATAAACTATGCAATGCCTTTTAGTCTGTTTTTTCCCCACAAACTCTACACCACCAGTGTACACAGATGGGGAAATGTTACCTGACAAAACTAGCAAAATGTTAGGAGCTGCTGTCGCTCTCATATATCAGTATGTGCAAGAGGCTGAGGGTGGTGAAGAGGACAATGCTGACAACTACCCCAGACTTATGAGGAGATGGAGAAGAGTGTTCAGGCCCAGGGTAACCTACCACGGGCTACAGTACAGTGTTACAGGGTGGACAGGGACATAATGCAGCAAATTGTGGAGTTGTGCCAGCCTCGCCTCACATCCAGAACAAATAGAGGGGAACCCATCCCAGTGGATACCAAAGTATGTGTAGCTCTAAGAAAACTAGCTACAGGTACTTTCCAAAGACCAACTGGGAATATCATGTGGGGGGGGGGGGGTCTGACAAGCATCTGCATCCAGGATACTCCACCAGTTCCTGGATGCCATGCAAACACATGCCGAGGAGAACATTAAATTCCCCAGCACCCGTGAGGAGCTGACTGGCAATATGCATCTCTTCCACCATGCAACAGACTACCCAGAGGTGCTGAGTGCAATAGCTTGCATGCACATTCACATCAAAGCACCGTCTGGTGACCAGGGTAGGGTCTACATAAAGTGCAAGGGGTTCCACTCCATCAACTGCCAGGTCATGTGTGATGCCCAGGGCATTGTCGTGAATGTGTGTGCTGGCTGCCCTAGAAGCTATCACAACTCCCACATCTTGTATTCCTCGCACTTTTATCAGTGGTTTGCCAGGGGGGACATCTCGTATGGCCATTTAGAGGGGGATGCTGGCTATGCACTGGAGCCATGGATGATGGCACCCATCAGAAATGCACACATACCCACACAAGAATGCCATCATGAGGCACATGCACAAACCAGTATCATTATACAGCATGTGTTTGAGATGCTGAAGTCACAGTTCCACTGCCTTGACATATCCAATGGATCCTTGCAGTACTCTCCAGCCACATGTGCACACATGGTCATAGTATGTGCCATGCTACACAATATGATCCTGCGGAAACAGCTGCAGCAGGAACAAAATGGGGAAGGGCCACAGAGCCCCCCACCATTGCCAAGGCCTCCAAAAGCAGAGAGTGACTCGGAGGAGGAATATTCTGAGCCTGCCCCTGTAGGCAGATTGAGGCGTGCCCAGTATGCCCTGGCCTTGGCAAAGAGGCAATGCATAGCATATACACTGACACTGTAGGGCCACAGAGACTGATCTCTCTCTCTTTCTGACTTGCACATACAGTAAAATGGATGCCAAACATCACACCACCTATACTTGACCATGTATAGGCAGTGTATTGTGTGCATCTGACATAGTCAGCCCTCAAGCACTACCCTCACAACAGCTGCAGGCAGATGGTAAGTCAGTCTCTGTAACAAATTAAAATAACAGGGTGGACTTTTCTGATAGCATATCTATGGTATTTATCAAGCGGGTCTATGTTAAATGAACAAACGATCAAAATGTCGAGTACAACATACTCGACAACGTTTGATCACTCATTCATTTAATCGGACACTCCAAATGCCAAAATTTGGAGTTTTAAAAAGTTTTGGTCGGCCATCCCAGTCAGTGTAGCGTGTGATGTATATCTGCTATACTGTTAGGAATGGCTACGTGACAGGCTGCTTAGTTTAATATACCAACTCCGAGATCGCTGTACATTGGGAAAAGCCCAATTTCTTGGTAATCGCTTGTTGTGATTATTGGGAAATTGCCGTTTCACCAATGTACAGTGATCTTAGAGTTAGTATATTTAGTTAGGGGGGTGTGGGGGCAAAGCCCCCCAATTTATTTTAAAGTAGGTGTGTTTGTGTAGGTGTGTTACTGTTTGAATGATGTGAGTGTGTAGGGGGTTGTATGCTTTGGTTGTATGTGTGTGTTTTGTATGTTAATGTAGGGGAAGTGTGGGACAAACAAAATCTTTCGATTTTGTTTGTTACGGGCTTTTAAGGGTTTGAGGTATTGAACTTACGATCATAATGTTTTGAGTATGTTATACTCGACATTATGATTGTTCGTTCATTTAACATAGACCCAATCAAGCATGTAAGGTAATGGGGTGGCTAACTGGGATAGCAGTAGACAACTGATAGCTCTGTGGGACAGCAGGATGTGTATCCCCAGTACTGCCCTACCCAGACCATGCAATACCACCCTAGTCAACAAATACCACTGCAGTATATGTGGTGAGCTAAGTAATTGGGGGGATAATAGGTCACATGCATGGATGTCAAAGTGGGGGTCCCATACCCACCACCAACCCCACACAGCAGATCAGCTGTAGACAATCATACAGAAATGCCTGGCAAAGACCCCCACATGACATCACCCATGAAATCCCCACCCACAGACCTTTACACAGTGACATCACAGCATGTCTGGCAGTGGCAGTATGACTTTGAAAAGTAAGAAGTCTGAAACTACAAATGTCTGTGCCAGAACAATCTGACCTGTGCTTGATACTCTTATGCCTGTAGTCTGAAAGATAGGGCACACCACCATGCTACATGGGACCAAAATGTTAAGCAAATATCAGCACAGTCTGTGCAGATGTGTAACATGTACAGTCATGTTACCTCCACCCCATTGTCCCATAGAAATGCAGTAACATGTTCCTAGACTTTAGCAACATCTAGCTGTCACCCAGACTGATGGCACAATTGTATCAGAAAGCAATTGTCAGTAACACCCACAGTCAACTTACTGGTGCCATCCCAGGGGTGTCTCCTGCCGGCAGCCTGGGAACATATGATAATCAGAATGCACTTCCCTGCTACAGGTGGCCTGCATCTGTCATAGCTGGCCTATAGGCCTCTGGTAAATGACTATGCCTCACCCACACTGCCCTTTAGGGAGTGACATGGAGTCCACAACATCAACATAGCACAGTCTACAAAATGCAAAAAAAGGCCATGCTGTCAACTGCTAGGAGCAAACCTGCCAGCCTCAGGAAGACAGAAATTGGGACACAGCCATGAATAATGGAGTGATGAAGGTCCAAAGAGAAGGGCACCTGTGAAATACTGCTCTAATAATGTTATAACGTTGATGGAATGCTTTGTAGTAGCATAGAATGTCTGATGGGTATGAAGTATAAAACTGCAATGTCAACTGCCTGTAATAGGTGATTTCAACCCTGAGTGACTTGCAAAACACTTTTGCTGGAAAACCACACTTGTTTGGGTAACCAACAAGATCTATGAGTCATGGATGTGGACATTCTGTGATACTCTGTACAGTCGACAGGCAGGGCTAGGACTTTAAACATGGTAATGCACCCACTGCAGGCAGGCCTAACCCCAGAAGATGGTGACATGTCTGCACACCACAGAACCCTGAGCCACAGCCATGGGGAGTAACACACCTCTCCCTGATCACTCATCCTATGCAACATCTTGACCCCAACATGTGGCCATCCAAACAAAATGAGGTGGACCATACATATATGTGTGACAAACACACATCTCCAGGCTGGTCAAACAGTCTGAAGCACACAAGACCCTCCAAGTACAGTCAACCATTGAGGAGAGCCCAGTGCAAAGTACCAGTAGCTATAGCCAAACATATCTGCCAGCCCCCCCCCCACATATCCTATCCCTTACAAATATATCTGGAGTCTGCCTGTCACCCTGATCCTGTCTGATTAATATTACCCAAGTGTGAACTGGAAATCAGACCAGGCCAAAACATAAATGCACAGAGATTCCATCATTGTAATATATCACCAAGGTGCTGGACCATTTCCACAGCACCAGCAGTCAATTGCTTGTAGGCACACCCTTCAACAGCCTGGATAGTGCAAGAATGCATAGAATTTGGCCCATAAACCTTGTGTGTGCATCATCCATCCTGTATTCCTCTGGTAAATCACTGTGATGATCTGCGGAGGTATGTCACCAGGTACTGAAACAATACATGGCAGTGTCAAATGGCATATATGACAGATGTCTGCTTAAACCAGACCTGTAACCCTTGCAACCCATACATTACTGAGAGAAATTGTCACAATCATTGTATGGCCCATTGTCCCCACATTTTGATAGGCTATCTCCAGATATCCTGCACCAACAGGCTGACAAGTATGGCTGTAGCACAAAACAAACAGGACTAAAATACAACAATCCCTGGAATGGAGTCCCACATGTACTATAGGAGGACACACTGGGCATGCTCATACACTTAGAGAAATGTCAGTAGGATCTAGGAATGAATAAGCCTTCCTCATCCAGTGCACTTTCCATTGCCCCACCTTAGAGCCCTGACAATGTCTGTCACCATAGAAGTCACTTTTGTTATGTCCACCCCCAGAAGCTCTGTGGTGCACGTATTAACTGTGTAACAAAATAGTACAAATAACTAGTTAGGTAGGAGTTCTAATCACAGTCCTGGCAAATGTAAAAGTGTATGTGTTTTCACAACTAAAAGTTTTTGGGTCCATTCAAACCCAGTACACCTCCCCTTTCCCCACTTTAGCAGTCCTGCAGATATCAGTCATCTTAGAAGTCCCTTCCATCAAGTCTCAGCCCCATAAGCTCTGTGGTACGTGTGATAACTGCATAACACTATATAACAAATAATTAGTTAGGTAAGAATTCTATTCTCAGTCCTGACAAATGTAGAAGTGTGTGTGTTTGTGTGTGTGTGTGTGTGTGTGTGTGCGTGTGTGTGTGTGTGTGTGTGTGTGTGTGTGTGTGTGTGTGTGTGTGTGTGTGTGTGTGTGTGTGTGTGTGTGTGTGAGACAGTTCTGTGTGCAAGACTGAGGGAGTTGAGTGTTTTTTTATAGGTGAAACAGTTTTATGCCATTCCCACCCAGGACACTTCACAGTGCTCCAGCATATCAGTCCAGATGATGTCAGTCCCTTATCAGCAACCTTGGCCAGCTGTCAACCCCATCAGCTCAGTAGTGCATGTGATAAATAGTACAAATGACTAGTTTGGCTGGGGTTCTACTTTTCCGGCAAATGTGTGCGTAGGTATGTATGTTTATAAGTAGAAGTATTTTGATACGTTTCCCACCTACTCCCCTATTTTATCAGTCCTGCCGATGTCATTCCCCATATCAGCACCTTTGGCCAACTCTCAGCCTAGTAAGCTCTGTAGTGCATGTGGTAACTGTGTAACACTACGATATAAATCTCTAGTTAGGTATGAGTTCTCACATCTGGCAAGTGTGTATGTGTGTCTGTTTGGAGGACAAAGTATTTTGATAGGTTAAACACCCACTGCACTACTTTATCAGTCCTGTTGATGTAATTCATTTTATAGGTTCACAGGTGTGTAGTAAGTAATGGCCCAGGAGCCTTAACAAGCCTAGCACATCAAATGACCCTCCATTTTTCCACCTGATGTAACATCCCAGTACCTGTATCAAGTATAGCCACTGCAGTGATCCTTGGGTTGAACTGTCTATTACCCATCCACTCATCAAGATTCCTCTGGAACAAGGTCAGCTAGATGCTCTGCATGACATGTATGGGAAGTGTATTCCAGGGCATGTGCAGTCTCTTGGTGAGGGATCTGTCCCACCAGCATGTTGTGGTGATTGTGGTACTGAGGTAGAGTTCTCTACAGTTTGTGGTGTGGATGGATTTATATGTAGCATATCTAAACCAGCTGGGTCAGACATGGGTTTGTAAGTCAAGCACAATAGCACAGATAATTAGGTGATATGACACAGAGAATAGCTTGGGTCTGCTGAGTCTGTCTGTGTAGGATGTGTGTTTAATGTCTAGGAACCCTTTTGTGAGGTGCTTCTGTGTCTTCCCCATCTGTACCAGGTGTCTAGTGAGGTACATGGCAAATGGGCCATAATACTTGAGGAGTGGTCCAATGAGGGAATAGTAGACAGAGATCATTACCTCTGTCTTCCTGGATGCAAAACCCTTGGTAATGCAATCTGCCATATATAAGGACTTCCTGACCACAGTGGCAATATGGTGCTTGAAGGAGACGTGGCTGCCAGCCTGTGTCCCTAGATCTATTACAATGCATACAGTGTTCATTGGGCTCCCATCGGTGTGGTACTTACTGAGAAATTAGTGTTTTACCAAGGGGGATGATGATGCATGTTTATTTATTTATTTTACATTTGTTAACCAGGATGGTCCGACTGGACGAGGTCCATTTACAGTGGAGGCCCGGGGAGAAAAGCTCCAGTTATTTAATACAAAAATAATGATATTATACATAATGTAAAAAAAACATTGTTATACTAGCAGTATTTTGTGAAAAAGAACAGTAAAAGAAAGTTCTCATTGGCAATAATTACATATGTACATTTTGACATGTTGTTAGTTGTGAAAAATAAGGACAGAGATCACAACAAAATATCGTATGTCAGGGGATACCATTTGTTACCACCATGCTTACCGAGGGTCTGAAATAGTAAAGAAAAGAGAAGGATGGAGGTAGCATATTTTAGGATTACTTAGCACATGGACAGAGCCAAGAGCTTATAAGATGAGCCTTAAGGGAGTTTTTGAATTGTGTGATATTTGATGCAAAAGTCACGGGGGGGATTATTCCAACTTTTAGCTATACTGTGTGAAAATAGAGCTTTACCTGCTGTGTTTTTGGCTGAGGAGATATAGAGGAGTGATTTGTTGGCAGAGTAGTGCAGAGAATATTGTGGTGTTAAGCTTCTGGGCATGGTTTCCACACCACTCAGTGGCTCAGTGAGGCCTTTCTGTGGGATGTGGGCATCACTTCTGGAGTTAATGATGGCTCTCAGCTTGCAGTCCTCCGTGAACTTGGTTAGCCAGAGTTCCTCTGTGTTGGGATAGATTCCTGAGAAGTAGATGTTGGAGAGAACACTACTCAGTACTGATCCTTGTGGGACTCCACTTGTGACTGACTGCCAGTCTGACCGGAAGTTTGCCACTATCATACTTGTGTGTTCTGTGAACCGATTTCCAAAAAAAAACAATAATATATGGGTTGATGCCTAGTTTGTGGGGTTTATCAATAATCCCTCACTGAGGGATGGTAGCACAAGCTTTTAACAGATTGATGTAGGCTGTATGCATTGCCTTACTGTCATACACAGCCCTGGTGATTCAGTCAAAGACGTCAACCAGGTTGAGCAGGCATGATCTGCAATTCACAACGTCAAACTGTGTGGGTCCAGAGTTAGGAGATCACCTATATTTTGGTGAATCAGGTCCCTGATGATACTGCCCATACCCCTACATAGTAGACTTGTCAGGCTAAGGGGCCAATAATCCCTGGGGTCTGTAGATGCTACCCCTTTATGGAGAGGGATGACTGTAGCAGTGTGCCATGTTTGAGGGAAAAGCCTGAGGTGAGGCTGTGACTGACCAGGGCACACAGATCTGGTCCAAGGTCACTTTGTATGTCATGTAGAACACAGCCATGGATATGTTGGTGTCCCATGGCAGCTGGATTCTTGCCTGTGAACAATGCAGGTCTAACCTGGCCTGCAGTACTGCTGGATGCCTGCCATTCATCTGCCATTGTGATTGTACACTTGTGGGGGGAGAGAGGGGTAAAGCTGGCACTGAATGTGTTGACAAGACCATGGCCAATATATGTTGTGTCAGGAAAGGAATTAACATTGTGCAGTAACTCACAGCACTTGTGTTTAATGCTGTGGAGGTTGTTGATGTAACTATCAAAGGCTTTTGTGATTGTTGTCAGTGTCTGCTGCATTTCTGCCTTCATAGATGCCTGTAGAAGATTCCATGAGGGATCCTAAGTTGTGTTTCAGGCTAATAAAGGGGTTCAATAGTCATGGGACACCACCTTTTTCAGCATTTTCAGCAACAGTGTCCTGCTTCTGTTGTACACTTTAATAATGGCAGGGGACCATCACATTGTCTCCCAGTGTTTGGAGAACAGTTTCTTGGTTCTGTTGGTTATGGCTAGTACCATGCATTCATGTACCTGTTTGTACAGTGCATATGTGTATAATGTGACAGTCATGCAGCTATTTCCCATTGCAATGGGTGCAGTGAAGACATCCACCCCTTTTTTTTATAGCTGCAAAGTCAGCGTTGGAGAGGTTTTGCAAGGTGGTTACCTTTGTGGGGGTGTGTGCCTGACATATTGAGTTCCATGTTGATTACAGCCTGTGTGGATCTCACCAGGTAGGGATTGACAACTATGAATGAGCAACAGTCCAATATGTAAGTAGCCAGTACAGGTCAAGGTTGTTTCATCCTCCACCAGCGGTCAGTATGAGCTGGCCCAGGGCATTGGAAATGATGAATTCCAGGAAGTATTGGGTCACTGTACTAGAGCTTGTCTACGTTCCCCAGGTGATGGAGTAGCTGAAGTCTCCTACTATGTCTGTGTTGTGTTGGACCTTCATAGATGGCAGGATGTTGAGGAATGTGCACTGACAGTCTAAGGACATAGATGTGGACCCATAACAGGCTATGGTCTGGATTATACTATTACCCCAAGGCAGTTGTACCAGAAGTGTCTCTGATGTATTATGCTGGGATACTAGTCTGGAGGTGTTCCTATCCATAATGAATATAGAGACAACACCACATGTGGAGGTGTGGTGTGGTCCATGTTTAGAGGCTGACAACTGTGGAATACATTATAGCCTGTTACTGTAGGGATGCTTTCTGCTGCTGTGAACCACCTCTCCATTACAGCAGAAATAATAATGTCCTCCACTGCAAGGAGTGCTTTTGGGTGACTGCATCCTGACAGATGCCTACTGTTGAGCAGCATGACCCTCAGATTGCATACATGTCTAGCTGTTATGGTGGTAATTTCATTGGAACACTGCCTAATAAGGCATTATAGGGGTGGCAAGACACTTAGCCAGTATCTGGAAACCCAGGGCTGACAGATGTAGGACATCTGTAGCAAGTCATTAAGGTCTGTAAATCATATTATCCCAAGCAGAGAGATACTGGATCCCCTGAGAATGACACAAAACACATAAGCCAATGTTGCAGTCAATCATCTGTTGAGAGTACGGCATCATCATTCTGGGTGATGGTAGTATACTGCTCAGGGTTACTGTCACACCTCCCTGGACCACATAATCAGACAGTTCAACCATGTCTCTTGTCATGTAGTCCAGGAAGGTGTGTCCCAGGTCATTCACACCTACATGGATACAAAGTGATACTTGTAATTGTTGTGGCATGCCATGACTGGCTGTGTCATGTGTTGGATGCTGGCATGTGATAGATATTCAGCTGTTACCTACTCCATATTCAACTTAGTGAGTGGGATATGTTTGTGCCTCAGTATTGAGTTACCCATGATTATTGTATTGTGCAAGGTGGTTAGCCTTAGGAACTTAGGTTGACAGGCACACTGTCTAGGTGAAATATGTATTCCTTGGCATGTGCCACGTCATGGTGTCTGAGTGGGTGTCTGTCTTGCTGGTCTGTGCTGTTTGGGTAAATGTCCATTGAGTGCCTCTGTGAAGGTGGGTGTGTGGCTTTTCACTGTATGTCATTGCTGTCAAAGTGGGTGTCATTGTGAGCTATGTGCTTCACATGGTGTGGTGCAGGTGTTGATCTTATTCTCTTGACCTGCTAGTCCAGTCTTTGCTGGAGAGAGCATATGTCTACATTGGGTAATATATGGGTAACTCTCACAGGTCTCAGTGTTTCGAGTTTAGAGGGGAGGGTTGTCTGTGTACATGAGGCAGTTGCAATAGTGCCTCAGAATGGACAAGTGCACCAGGTTAATGGGTGAAAGCACAGATGACTGCACTGCAACCATGCCAGAAGGGGTGGACATAACTACTAAGTATGGGGGCTACTTCTGTGATGAACGAGTACTGCTGATGGCTCCCAGGTGTACCACACATTGATACAATAACCTGGTGAAGTGCCAGGCTATAATGCTATTTGAAGTGCAAGACAGAAAGAACTAGCACAGTGTCTGGGTGAAACTGGAGGCAGACTTTATGCCACCTGTAATATTTTACCTCAGCTGTGGCGTTATCAGCATCTTTGGCCATTTGAAAGCTCAATAAGCTCTATAGTGCATGCGGTAACTGAATAAACTATAGTAGACAAAACTAGATGGGCAGGAGTTTTAATCCTAATACTGGCACGTGAGTGTGTGTGTGAGAATCACGTACTGCCTAGCTTATACCATTTTTGACTTGTGTACTACCCTTCACACTTCCCCTCACCCTAATTTAGTAGTTATGTTGAATTCATACACTTTAAAAGTACCTTGATAACTGTGTAGCACTATAGTATAAATAACTATGTAGGCAGGAGCTTAAATCTCACTACTGGCAATTGTTTGGATATGTGTGTTTGTGTGAGAATCATGTAGTGTATGGATTATACCACTTTTGATCTGTGTACTACCCTTTACACTTCCTCTCACTCCAATTTAGTAGTCTTGTTGATGTCATCCACCTTAGACATACCTTTGGAGTAGGTGAAAATGTATAAGCTCTGTGGCATGTCTGATAACTGCATAGCACTATAGTAGAAATAATTAGATAGGCAGGAGTTCTAATCCTAATACTGGCAACTGTTTGTGTGTGTGTGTGTGTGTGTGTGTGTGTGTGTGTGTGTGTGTGTGTGTGTGTGTGTGTGTGTGTGAGGATCATATCTTGTGTGGCTTATACCATTTTGATGTGTGCACCATACACGGCTGGTGACCACCTCACAATCCCATTACTTTACATAGTGGTAACAGCATATGCCTCACATGCAGCAAGTTAAAGCAATGTACTGTCCTCTGTACAGATGTGTCTGGAATAACCAGATGTTTGCAACTTATGTGTTGTCGGAAGTGGTCTGTGTGCCTTAACAATGCTCATTTATGTGATATTGTAGCCAAATAGGCCACAGTGAGTGTATTGACACATATGGCAGCATCAGATATCATACCTGACTGAAACATCATGCTGATACAATGTCTACCACCCTCTCAGGTGGCCAGCCTTGTAGGTGCAACACATGAGTCCAGATGCTTGGTTTTACTAGTGAACTGTTCATGTTATGGGTCACATTAAAGGTTGGAAGAGGTGTGGACTGACATATTGTGCTCCCAATTTGTATGTATCAGAAACACCTTGCATCTTAACAGGGGTGTGTACAGAATTTATATACACTGTATACCAGTAATGTGTCACACATGTCCCTACATTAGGCCATTTGTCCAGCCCAATTTGCTGACCTCTGTCCAGACATCTTGCACTGACAAATTGTGAGGTATGCTACAGGAATGTTGAATGCACCTCAGCTTGGCCCCAGTGGTGACCACTGTGATGGAATGTAGTTAACTCCACCACAAGTGAACATGTACATAAAGCAATATAGCTATTACTAACAGTTGTGTGCATGGTAAATTGCATGCGCTTCACATGCCTGGGGTATTGTCAGGTCACAACAGAACAATGTCATACTCACCAGCTTCAGGCTTCTGTCCCGTATGCAGACCAGAGGGTCCTAGGTAGTTGTGAGAGGGAGGTATTGTCAGCAGACTCACATGTGTCCTCGGTACAGGATGGATGCATCAGGTCTGCACATTTACAGTACAAACCCCAATAATACACAATTTTCTGTCCTCACTACAGATGTGCACCTCTGTGCATTAGAAAACCCCATCCACAACTGCAGTCAGATCTGACACATGGATGTAGATACAATACAGATACAAGTATGTCTGATACGTTAGTGTACTAATCCACATTGGGCCCTTACCTGCATGGTCCCTGTCCACTGTGTGGGTGCCATCCACCTCCAGCATGTTGGCCTCTGTACCCTGGTGTTGTACTGGGGTGTGTGCCCCACATTTGGTGGGGGCTCATATGCTACACAACTTGGCTGTGTTCTGAATGACAAAGAGAAATGTGAAGTCATTTGTATGATGTGGTGATGACTGTACCCAAGGGTGACAGAGTGATCATTGCAGCAGATGTCAATGGGCAGGTTGGTGAAGGGAACAGAGGGTCTGTGGAAGTGATGGGTATGCCTGGTTTTAAAAGGAATGCAGATGGTGAGATGATGGTGGAATTTGCAAAGCAGATGGACATGGCTGTGGTGAATATGTACTATAACACAAGGGAGGAGCATAGGGTGAGTTTCAAGACTGTAGTAAGATGCACACAGGTGGAATATATCCAATGTAGGAGGGGCAGTTTGAAGGAGATTGGAGAATGGAAAGTGGTGAAGGGGAAAGTGTATTTAGGCAGCATAGAATGTTGGTCTGCAGGATGATGTTGGTGATCAAGAAGAGGGAGAGCGTGAGTTCAGCAGCAAGGATCACATAGTGTGAATTGGAAAAAGGTGATCGTTAGGTGGAGTTCAAGGAAGAGTTAAGACAGATACTGGGTGGCACTGTCAATTTACCACATATCTAGTTAAGTACAGCAGAGATACTAAGGGAGATGGCTACAAAGGTGCTTGGTGTGACGTGTACGGAGGAAGTAGTATAAGGAGACCTGGTGGTGGACTGAGGAAGTACAAGACAGAATACAGAGAAAGAGGATGGGGAAGAAGGAGTGAGACTGTCAGAGAGATGAGGAAAGTAGACGGAGTGTGAGGAGATGAGGTGCATGACAAAAAGAGATGTGGAAAAGGCTAAGGATGAGGCATACAAAGAGTTGTATGGCAGTTTGGACACTAAGAAGGGATGATAGGAGTTGAGCCGATTGGCTAGACAGATGTACTGAGCAATAAAGATGTGCAGCAGATAAGGATGATAAAGGATAATGAGATAAATGTAGTCACAAGTGAATAGAGTGTGTTGACCATATGGACAGAGTACTTTGAGAGACTGATAACTGCAGAAAATGAGACCAAGAAGATTGGATGATGTGGGTATGGTGATTCAGGAAGTGCAACAGTTTAACAAGGAAGATGTAAGGATAGCTATGAAGGGGATGAATACTGGCAAGGATGTTGGCCCAAAATACATACTTCTGGAAGCATGGAGGTGTTTAGGCGAAATGGCAGTAGTGTGTTTGGCCACACTATTTACTGTTATCTTGGGTGGTGTGAGGTTGCATGAGGAGTGGAGAGAAAGTGCTTGAGTATGGTTTTAAGTATAAGGGTGGCATGCAGAGCTGTAGTAACTATGGAGGGATAACATTGAGTGTGACCTGTATTGAGAGTAGGGAACCATTTTAGGACACCCTAGAGAGGTGGAAAAATGCTGTAGAGAGGGGAATAATGAAGGTCAGCAGGACTACAACTGAATCTGTGTGTGAATGAGAGGGAGGATAGCAGAATGTTGGGGATACATGGGGCAAGATCTGGCAAAGGTGGATGTGCTTAAATGGTTGGGATCAATATTTCAGAGTAATGATGACTGTGGTGGACAGGTGAAGAAGAGAGTACAGGCAGGATGGAGAAGTTGGAGAAGAGTGTCAGGAATGAGTTGTGACAGACAATTATTTCTGGGTAGACCCTGCACCAACTCTTATGCTAACATTGTGATGGTGCAGTGGGAAAAGACTTACACCTTGGGCATAGAAAGTAGGAAGCAATCCATTCCCTTTTACAAAAGATTTGTAGATTATGTCTTTTTTGAATGGACAGGAACTGAACAGAGTCTGATCGAATTTATAGAGTATGCCAACTGTGCCACTGACTTTCTTAACTTTGTGGGTAAATGGAGTAGAGATAAGATTGATTTCCTTGATGTAACAGTATTTAAGGTAGGTAATAGGCTACATTCTGACATTTGTAGGAAAGAATGCAGAAGAAATAATCTTCTACACCGTAGTAGTATGCAGCCCCCTCACATATATAACAACAGTATCTGAGGACAGGGGTTGCAAGCATCTAGATTAACTAGTATGGATACTAATTGTGAGAAAGCACTTAGCACTCTAAAATGAGATTTATGTCAAAGGGGTTATAAGAAGAGTGAATATGGGAAACTGAATGATACTATGTTTATAGATAGGAAACAGAAAGGTAGACCCTATATTGAAAGAAGAAAGGAAAATTATCATGTTTCTAGAAGGGCAGATAATACCTGCAAAGTTGTTATACCCTATTCCACAGACAATAGAGCAGTTGGTGAGATTATTAAAAGGAATTGGTAGATTTTATTAGTTGATGAGAAGATAAAGAAGGTAGTGGGTACTAAACCGAGTTATTCTTATAAAAATAACAAATCTCTTAAGAGATTACTTTGTTATGAGAATAACAAGGAGAAAAGTATAGAATCAGTAAGAAAGGGTCCTTTTGGATGTAGAATCTGTAACTATGAATGACAATAAGTTTATGCATCCAACTACAGGGAGAGTGTTTGTGTTTAATCACTATGCAGACTGTAGATCTAAGGATCTACTCTATTTAGCTAGATGTATAGAGTGCCCATGTTTCTATATTATCAAAACCAATAGGACACTCAGAGAAAGGGTTAGAGAGCATATTTATGCGATCAATAAAGAAGATGAGGGGAATGCCTTAGCTAGGCATACACTTGAATATGGCACGAGACATAAGTTTATGTTTATATTTGTTGAAATGACCACTAGAGGGGCTAGATTAGGAAATTATAAGGACCACACTGAGAAATGTGAGGTTAGATGGATAATTAGATTGCAGGCAGATAAGAGGATATGGCCTGAATTAATTAGTGTCCCTGAAACCTTACTTAGCTGAGAGGCCACTGAAACATTAAGAATGCTATTACTAGGGTATATCCAACTATTTCTCTTATAGTATTTCAATTTCTTTGTGATGTATTGCCAATATTATTTATTGATATATGTACCCCTAGTTGTTTTAAAGGATAGGAAATTCAGTGCTTGCTGTTCTTTGTTTTCTAGCCTGATATGTGAGTGTGAGGTGTTTATGTTAGGAATTTTGGAATACATTTCTGTATGGAGTATATGACTGCCATCTTTTGGTACACTCTAGTATTACAACTGTGAGAAAGTTGATGTCAGTAGTTTTATATGTGAGAAAGTAAAAATGTTATGACTGCTATTTGCTGCAGTCACCTCTCTGTATGGTTATATAGTTGTTGATAGTAGTGAAAGTGATTAATGTTTTAATTTAATTTAATTTTATTTTTATGTGTAGTTTCAGACTTTCTATTTTGTATGTAAGGATTTTTTAAGCTAGTTGATATGTGAAGCATTTGACTTTACAATACATTTGTTGACAATTGCCAGCAGGTGAATTTTAATTGCTGAAAATATATGATTGGTTGCTGTGAAATAATGTGGATGAGGCAACCCTTTTTATTGAGATTTTTGCAGTGTTTGTATTGTCTGAAGAAGTGCCAGTAGGACAAAAGCACTCACTAGTTTATACATGAATAAATGTTTTGTCTTTTATTTATTATCAAGAGAGCCATATTTGTTTACTCCCATTTTGGACTTTTTTTAAGTTCTTTCAGTAGCCAGTGTCATGGCAGCACACTCCTATAACTGAGTGCCCCATGTGGGCATCAGCCCTTTCCCTTACCTGTGAGGAAGACATCCTGGAGGTGTGTGAGCTAATACTTCTCACAACAAGACTTGTGGAGACAAGCCAAATAAATGGTGGAGAAAGTCTAAGACTTAGGGGCAGAATGTGAGTATTGCTGTTATATGTTTGGAATACTGAGAGATTAAAAGGGTTTGTCTGAACAAGCTACTTCTGCATGGGTTTCAGTCTGACAAAGTTCTGTCTCTGCATAGCTCTCAACTGCAGAGCTATCCAGATAATGGCCAGAGGTTGACCTGTTAGGTTTGATGTGTTCCCCAGACAGGTGTTGTCCTTTGCAAATCAGTAGCATGCTCTGGTGATTGCAATCAGTAAATGCTAACATTTCTTGTTTTTCTGACTTTATATCCCTCAATAAAGATATGTTACAACAAACCCTGTAACGCCAGCAACTTTCTAAGTGTATACCAGCAATATTTCAAGTATGGCCATGTATTTGGGCCTCTGTCCATCAATTATGTCAGGCTTTGTCCAGATGTCATACAGAAGGAGGTTGATAGGTATAATGGTCTAGCATTATTTATTCTTGTCATTCCTGCTGAGGGGAAAGGCTGGAAAACATGTTAAAGTCTGTATATTCAAGAGGTTGGTGTATAGAGAATGCTCTTAGATGCCCTTGTAATATATTTTATGTGGGGGAGAGTAACATATGTTGTAAAACTAGGCTGTTAAAACATGTGAGACATATTACTGATAAGAAAGAAGACAGTTCTATAGCTGTACATTTGAATAAATATACCATGGGGACAGTAGTGGGTTACAAGGTATTATTTTGGAGAAAGTCTGTTTCTCCATTTGATGAAACATTCATAAAATAACAATTGTTATGTACACAATCAATGTATTATTATTAAATGCGATACTTTATCCCATAGGGGTTAAATGGGGAGAGTAATTGGAGGCTGTGTATTTAATTATGTAATTAAGTGTTAATTGCTTCTCGTATTTAAGGCAAGTATTTCTTGTAATGCTGTACTCCTTGAAGGCTTTGGCCAATACATCAGAGTATAATAAACCTGTGTGAATTACTGGCTGGTTGTAATTCCCTTTGCTATGTTCAGTCATTGTAGTTGTTTTGCTAAGAGGTTGTTGTATGTCTGCCCGTTGTGTATGGGCTATCATGATTTTGTAGCAGTGTACTGTTCACTTATTTATATGGACTGTGTGGAGGGGGGGCAGATTTGAGTGTGATGGGTCCTTTTGTATCCAGCTGTGTATGCTGCCCCAGTATATGGGTGGTCTATCAGCAGCATATGTTTGCATGGGCATTTTGAGACACGTATGCAAATATACATACATATATATATATATATATATATATATATATATATATATATATATATATATATATATATATATATATATATATGTGTGTGTGTGTATATATATGTATATACATGTGTGTGTGTGTGTGTATGTATTTGTATATATATATATATATATATATATATATATATATATACATATATACACACTTCAGTATTTATTGGTAATATATCTATATATTGTTATACACATATATGTATCTCCATACATATCTATCGCTCTCTTTATGTATATGTTTCTTATATATATATATATATATATATATGTATATATATATATATATATATTTGTAGATACCAATCCTTCTTAATTGCACTTCCTGATTGTAAACTGGCTGTAATGTATGGTATATTTGAGAAAACATCTTAAAACCATACATCTTACATGGCTTACTGGTAAATTGCTGTGACTATGGTGTGCAGTGTCCTAGGTCCAAGACCTGCAAGAGCTGTTTATTTTGTTGCTAGGCAGAAGAAGGACTGTTGGCTACAGAGTGATTAAGGCAGTTTTGAGCAGCTTTAAGCATGTTTGTGTGGGTTTGCGTGATGGTAAGCGGTGCTATTGTACGGTTAAATGAATAGATGCTTATACCATGTAGGCTCCACTTACCAGTGCGCAAATCTGCTTAGCATTTACATTTGCAATGCTTAAGCCTGCTAAGCATGATCACATTCCAGTTTGATAAAATAGCAGGGTAATGACATCATTAATATTTGTATTTAATTACCTCTACATAACATGCTTCTGTGTGCTGTCATTACAGTAGCAATGGGTGTGACTATACTGTATGGGACACGGGTATACATTGGTAGTACCACAATCTTTTTTTTTATTTGCTTTATACATGGGTAGTATCCTAGGTTATATGCAGTCACACTTGCATGTTACACCAGCTACAGTGCAGTGGTTGACAAAAATAGCTTAACACATATTGTATTATTAAGTTAGTGCTTTTAACAGTGTTTTCCAAGTAAATGTAGATTGCAGATTGTAGTACTTGGACCATACACCCCTGCATGCAACGCGGGGACTCTGAGTACTAACTATTTTCTTCTTGGTGTTTGAGCTGTATGTTTTTATGTATCTCCTTTTGGATATTGATATATGATATTAACTGTAGACTGCTGTGTTTTTTTGGACATGTCATTGAGGACTGCTGTCATGTAGTGATGGCATACTTTTCAGTTTCAGACTTCTGTCCTTCAAAACATTCATCGAAATGCATAACCTGTTGGCTATCTACTTTCTGTCTGTCCTCTGTACAGATGTGCAGATGTCAGGTATTGCTAAGGCCATACAACTATGTAGGTGCCCACATAATATTGTGCTGTGGGTCTGGACACTGCTGCTAGTTCCAGCATATGCGACATTCTTTAATGTGGGCCTTGCCTCTTTTCCTTGCCTGTGTGAGAGACATTACAGAGGTGGTGGGCTACAGATTCATATACAGTAGGTGGCAATACATCACAGGACAGGGCATGTGGAGACAGCTCTACAACATGCGGGGGTGCTGTTATACACATGGTGGATTGATAGATTGACAGGGTTTGTGTGGGCAAGCATTTAGTCAGTGACTTCACGACTGATAGTGATATGTCTCTGACATACCTCTTCACTGCCATGCTGTTCACAGACTGGACACATGTGTGCCTGCTATGTTTTGTCTGTTTTCCAGACAGTTGGTGATTTTGGTAAATGAGTCATGAACTCTGGGGAATGCAGCCAGTAAATACTCACATCTACTGGTGTTGCTGACTTCATATTCCTCATAAAGGATATGTTACAACAAACCCAGTAACATCTGCAACTGTTTCAATATATGACAGCAATATGTCCAATCTACCCCTGTGTTTGTGCCTCTGTCCCCAAATGATGTCAGGCTTTGTCCAGATGTCAATGAGCCTCAGACGTATTTAGTAACATTATTTCTTGCCTTCATTCCTGCTGCCATCCCAGTGATGTAGTAGACCCAAAGACATGTCAGGGAAGAGGCCATAGGTATGAGTCCTGAGCCTGTACATTCTGAGGTGAACTGTACATGTGAAATGCCTGTGTATTTCTGGCCATTATTAAGAGACTGTCAGGATTGTGTGCACATGTCATGTGTACACATTATTTGGGCTGTGTATGGAGGGGGTGGATGTAAATGTTATGGCTCCTTCTTTATCTGACTGTGCATGCTGCTCTAGTTTCTGCTGATCTATTGGCTGTATGTATTTGTAGTGGTAGACTAAGACATGTCCTGTACTGGGTCTATATTAAATCACCGAATGCTTAAAAAAGTGAACGGTGATTGATCGACTCTATATAAGTGAAAGCTTACAATGTCAATGTATCAGAACAGCGATTTTTTTCCAAGGGAAAAAAATCGCTGTTCCAACAAAAATAAATACAAAAATCAATTTCAAACATTACATTAAGTGGGGGCTTCACCCCCCCCACACCCCCGATGTAGGGGGCTGCACCCCCGCACACCCCCCTACTTAAATATACCAAATCTGAGATCACACTACAGTGCTGAAAATGGCAAAGTACCAAAGTGGCCAAGCAAATTCTTTCCCAGGGAAAGAATTTACTTAACAGCTGCTTCAATATTTTGCTTTTTCAGCCTTTTAAGTTCGACCAAGAAGCATTCAAAAGAATGCATCTTCAGTCTTCTAATATAGGTCCCCTGTACCAAGGTCAGGATTCAGACTACACTGAGAATTGGGACTGTATATGTAGGGCTAGTGTGATCAACAATTGATTGTGGAACAATGATGTATTTGTTCACACAGTCCGTACACTCTGCTGTTCACTTGACTTGCCTGTATGTGACTGTGACTGTGGTGATATTGGTTGTGGGTATGCACTTTCACACTGGTGTCTGCTTGTCAGTGCT